>NW_014556542.1:15649-21119 GCF_001313825.1 Dinoponera quadriceps
TTTTGGGGTTGTAGGATTAAGGAGTTACATGATTAAGGGATTATGGGGGTGAGGAATTCAGCGACACTAAAAACATACAGTACACGTATTTTTTCTCAGGCTAAAGCAAACATTTTTTTACGCTTACACATAGTAGCCTATATTAGAAGGTTTTTGAGGTTGTGACCTAACACATATCCGATGGAGCTATTTAGACCTCGGATTCGAATTCAGCGACCCCAAAAACATATAGTAAGTATTGTGAGACCCCCAGGTCAGAAACTTATTTGTTTCGGGGGGGCTGTGCAATGTTATTTAATGGTTATGGTGGATTTTAAGGTGTTTTTTGAGGTTAGGGGAAAATCCCGACGTCTACGGATTAAACGGGCTGCGGAATCGGGTTCAGCGGCAAAAAATACATAGGAATATCTATATGGCATTTATGGCGCAGAAAATAAATTTTTTTTGTGGGCCTGTGATATTAATTGCCGTTCCGGTCGATATACCTACGGCCTTTGCTACTTTGCGCACTTTTGTTCGTCGATCAGCGAGAATCATGTCGTGGAATTTTTGAATGATTACCTCGGTAACCACGTTTGCCGGGCGCCCTGGTCGCTCCTCATCAAAAGCGGATGTTCGCCCACGTTTAAATTTGTTGAACCAATATCTAACTGTGGTCGTAGTTGGCGAAGTGTCCTCATAAACAGCATCCAACTTTGCTTTTATCTCCTCGCATTTTTTCACATCTAAAATCAAAAAGCGAATTACCGAACGATCCTGCTCTTTTTCCATCCTAGCGAAAATCACGAAACACGTCTTACTCGAATGGCTACCAAATCCAAACTAACCTATCAATCAGTCTGCAATTTGTTTTGCCGTCGTTTGATAGATGACAGCACACGATGATAAGACCAACTTCCCTCAGGAACGCCCTCTGTCGTCTAACACGGGTACTTATTGAACCGCCCTCGTATGTGTGATGAATAACACGTTAACTGTGTTTGATGGAGATATCTTTTTATTTGGTTGTAACAGTGATTCAAAGATTTGATATCAACTTTAATTACCATCTTCTAGGTCGCGGCTACTTGGTGAAGTTGTCCCAATTTATTAAAGTAGAATCCTGGTGTTGCGAAATTCTTGAGGTGTTTAAATTTGCTTTTCCTGAAGCTCGCTCGTTGTATATCTAACACTGCTGAGTATGACCATCCTGCAAGTAGATAGTAAAGGAAGATTGTGAGGTGATTTGCGCTTTCTTTCTATTTTTATTCTTTTCCGCCATTGACGTCTTTTTCCCATGTGTAGTGGACAGCCATGGATAAATCTATTTCTGATGTTTGTATCTCGCGCGCCGTAGGGAAAGTGCTTCATTTTATTTTTCTCCCCATTTCATTTTTTTTAATTTCTATAATAGTTATCGATGTGTTGTTTTAGGCGATTTGCATGAGTGGTTAGAGTTTTTCGGCTTCTTTTTATTATATAGATAACATCGGAGTGTTTCTTAATTATTTCATATGGCCCTATCCACATAACGTCGAGTTTCTTTGATATTCCTCGGCGTACGGTTTCATCATAAAATAAAAATTTGTCACCTACTTGGTATTGAACTCCTTCGGCTTTCTGGTCGTATTACGTTTGCTTCATATTTTTTCTTTCTTGACGTGTTCCCTGGCTAAGTGATTTGCTGCGCGTAGCCTCTGATCAGGTTCCTGTGCGTAGTTGTGGAAGGTTTATGTAGGTTTGAGTTATAGATATACGGCAGAAAGTAGTGTTGCTTCATGTCCGTGTAATAGCTCGAATGGAGTATAACTTGTGCTGGTATGCGAGGTTGTATTATATGTGAAAATTGCATAGGGCATCCATTTATTCCAATCTGACTAATCGGTATTAATTTATTGCCTTAAATATACCGCGAGCGTCCTGTGCGAGTGTTCTAGCGCACTATTGCTCTGTGGGTGATACGTAGTTGTTTATATTTTTCTATTTTTAATAGTTTGTAGGTGTTTCTTAACACTTAAAAAGTGTGTTTCTTGATCCGTTAATATTTTGTCAGGAATACCGTATTCCAAAATTATCTTTTCTACAAATTTTGTCGCAATAGTTAATGCTTCTTGATTTGGTATAAATATCGCTTTCCTAAATTTAGTTAAATTATCTTGGACGTTAGTATTTATTTATTACCATTCTTCGATACTGATAATGATCCTAATACGTCTAATGGGCATTTTTCAAATGGTTTGCGCGGCGTATCAGTGTTCGAGAAGCATTTTAGTTTTTTGCAATAATTTGCTTCTCTGACAGAGTTAATATTTATTAATACATATTTTTATATCAGCTGCCATATTTTTCAATTGGTTATTTAACCGTATTCTTTTTAATATTTTTTGAATGCCTCGATGCCTTCCCAGAGTTGCATCATGATATTTGTAAAATATTTGTCTTTTCTTCTCTTCAGTGTAATTTGAGAGTTTTTTGCTTGTGCACCGCTGTTATCTGTTTCATTATCGGATTTCTCCTCATTTTCTTCTCCTTTTAAGTCATCCGGCACGTCTACCTTTAAGACAGGTTGTATTAAATTCCTACCGAGCACGTCGGCGTTCGTGTTCGCTCGTCCGGCTTGATGAATGATTTCATTATCATATTCCTTTAACTTTAGTCGCCACCTGATAAACCGTGATACGGGGTCGGTGACATTAAATAGCCATCTCAATGGTTCATTGTTATTATTTTGAATTTCGTTCCGTATATATATGGGGAAAAATGTTCTACTGCCCAAACTAATGCTAGGAGTTCCTTTTTTATATTGGTGTAGTTTTGTTCAGCACGAGATAGTACGCGGCTAGCATAAGCTGTAGGGTTTTCTTTTCCTATCGGCCCTTATGACAAAAAAATTCCTTTCATGTAATCTGAGGTGTCGGTGTTAATTATAAACAAATTCGTGGCAGCGAATGGGATTCGCCCTCCAACAACAGCCTGCAACAGAACAAGGAGAAGACATAGATGTCTTCTCATCATAGATGAAAAAACAATCTCAAGTAGCAGACTGGTAAGCAACAAATCTTGGGACAATCAAAAAAGAAGGAAACTAGGCAGCCCGGAAAGGACGGACGTCGGAGTTACGACCACCGACACGGGCCAAACACGGTAGCAGAGGAGGCAACGATACAGCAAAGGCAGCAGAAAGTTTTAGCGACAAGCGCCAGGCAACTCAACGCCGAACAATCGGAGCACCGATAACAAACCGTGCGAGAACGCGATAGCGCGACACGTCAACATGCGTCCAGTCGTATTAATGTAAGTGCTAATCTAACACACACAAGCGTATACATATACTTACACAAGCGAGAAATCAAACAGTCTGTTTGAATATTCGAAGGCAGTAATATACCACGTAATCCTTGCAAAAACAGATCCTGGCTATTCAGCAAGCCTGCGGTAAATATATTAAGACAGCCAGTCGAACTAGTGAACCAAAATCTCGATAGCGTAATAAATAACATTACGCAAAGTATACGAGAAGAATTACAAAACGTATTAACTGTACTTGATAGTTCAAATGAAGAACAACCCCCGATACACATCGTAACTGAACGCGAATTTACGTTTAATAAAATCGATAACAATATATTATCAACTGCAACTTTACCTGTTGGGAGACAAAGAAACTTGCCGTGTAATAGTACCATTGTTGACGTGTCAGGCAGAGGAGAATTTTCTATAACTTCGTACGACGAAAGCGTTTTCGACTCGAAGAAATTACTTGATAATTTAAATATAGACAGGCGTACAGAACAATATGTACCGTATATTGACGGTCCCGCAATAGACAAGGAAATCAATCGAGATTGCGAACTACTGTCGCGCATCGTACAAACAGTAGTATAGAAGAAAATCCTTTAACAAGAGGCAACAGGGAAGGAGAACGCGACTCTTTAGTAGCGGCCTTACTAAGTCAAATATAAGCCTCACTACATAAGTAACCGAGCTAAACGAGAAAGTTAACATACTGCAACAAAATAAAATAGAAAGATTCACCAATCTACAAAGGCCCAATGCAACGGGGCACTGGAACAGAGAGAACGTATGACCACACACATATACATGAGCCCCTCTCGGAAAATAGTCTCGCATTGATCTTGTGACCCGGGCCCCATCGGTCGGTGGACGTTCGTCCCGCCCTGGTCGGTGGGGTGGTCGTTTCTTGTGTCTCTGGTCGCCCGTGTTCGGTGTCGGTGGCCCTGACGTAGCTCGCCGGATGTCCAGGCGTCTTGTGGTGAAAGTGTGCGTGTGTGTGTGTGGACGATTGAGTGAGTGAGCGAATAAGTGAGCGAACGAATGTCTGAGTATCACGCCGTTTATTTAATTATGTGTCACGATGTTTGGTACAGATTTAATAGTAACAGGCCGTGCTTTACTTCTGCTTTTTAACGCCGGTAAATATTGCGATGACTGTCGGCGACGGAATCCCGTGTTTACTAGGTGTACCGGTATGAAGTGAGCGTTTTTTTGTGAAATCAAAACACTATTTTTTAATGGGAAAGTAAAAAACATTTTATTCAAAGTATTGGCCATTGTTAGTTACACATTTTTCCCATCTTTCAGGCAATTTGTGGATTCCACGCCAATAAAACTGTTCGTCTTTTGAAGCAAACCAATTAGTCACCCAATTTTGGACTTCCTCGTAGGAATCGAAGTGCTGCTCAGCCAATGCGTGTCCCATCGATGAAAACAAATGGTAGTCGGAAGGAGCCAAGTCTGGTGAATACGGCGGGTGGGGTAGCAGCTCCCAGCCGAGTGCTTTGATCGTATCCTGAACCAGTTTTGCTTTGTGTGCAGGTGCATTGTCATGGAGCAAAATTACCTTGCCGTGTCTTCTGGCCCATTCTGGTCGTTTTTCGATCAATGCATAGTTCAAATTGCTCATTTGTTGTCGGTAGCGATCTGCATTGACGGTTTCACCAGGTTTTAGGAGCTCGTAGTGCACCACACCTTTCTGGTCCCACCAGACACACAGCATTGTCTTCTTGCCGAATCGATCTGGTTTTGCAGTCGAAGTTGATGGTTGTCCCGGATTAACCCATGATCTTTTCCGTTTAGGATTCTTAAAATAAATCCATTTTTCATCGCCAGTAACAATTCGATGCAAAACTGATTTTCTATCGTGTCTTTGAAGCAAAATTTCACAAGTGTTTCTTCGGTTTTCCATCTGTCTTTCATTCAATTCATGTGGCACCCATTTTCCAGACTTTTGGATCTTTCCCATAGCTTTTAAACGGTCAGAAATTGTTTGTTGTGCAACATTTAACATTTCTGCCATTTGTGTCTGACTCAAAGTGTCATCTTCATCCAATATTGTTTGCAATTCGGTATCTTCAAACTTTTTTGGTGATTTTCCACATTCTTTATTTCTCACATCAAAATCATTATCTCTGAACCGTTGAAACCATCTTTTGCATGTTGCTTCTGATAGAGCATGATCACCATATGCCTC
>NW_014556542.1:21154-21592 GCF_001313825.1 Dinoponera quadriceps
AAAACAAAAAATTAATGCTTTCCGCAAATCATCATTTTCTGGTACAAAATTCGACATTTTTAACACGATGAAAAAATATGATGTTGTTTGTTCAATAACTTGATGTAAACTGAATATGTTTGATAGATGTCATAGAAACCAAACAAAACAAAATTAAGGCCCGTTCAAAATAAATGTTCCCTATCGAGACATTTGTATTTTGACGCTCACTTCATACCGGTACACCTGGTATATTGCGGTCGTGTATTGATGGCTCGCTCGGTGTTCCGGCGGATCGGTGTTTCCCGGAATTTATTGAGAGCAGACATGTTGCTCGCTGCGAGGATCCCGCGATGTCAGCGGAGAGCGGGCGCGGTATGATTGTCTCGGCGTGTTGATGTTTCGCGGGCTTTAAATCCGACGGTCTCGCATCGGAGTGCAACGGCGGAATGCACCTGC
>NW_014556543.1:0-1466 GCF_001313825.1 Dinoponera quadriceps
TGCAAAAAGTTTAGGGCATTATTGATGAAAACTTTTCAAAATCTATAAGGGCAATATCAAAAGATCTCCAAGTTCCTGAGTGCTAAATTCGTCGCATTATCCACTAAGACATCCGGTACAAGTCTTACGCGATGCGTAGAGGTCAGTTCATGTCTGCACAAACTCGAGAACAGCGATTCATTCGGGCCCAAAGACTCCTAAACAAGTTAAAACATCCTGATATCTCGGATATCTTCTGGTTTTTTTCTGACGAAAAAAATTTTTATCAGGATCAAAAAATAAACCTATGAAATGATAAATGGCTCTGTGCAGATCCTTCAGATGTTCCTCGTGTTATGCACACAAAGTTTCCGGCAACTGTCATAGTTTTGGGGGTGTTGAGCAATGAGGGACACGTCATGCCACCCCATTTCTTTCCTCAATGACTTCGGGTGAATGCCGCCGCCTACGTTGAGGCTTTGGAAACAGTTGTGAAGCCTTGGATAGACAGCGTGAGTGGTGGGAAGGCATATGTATTCCAACAGGACTCTGCTCCTTCACACAAATTAATGAGAACGCAAGATTGGATGTCCGAGAATCTGCATGATCACATAACCCCAAACATGTGGCCTCCTAGCTCCCCGGATCTTAATCCTTTAGATTATTATATATGGGGCGTTGTTGAATTGGAGACCAATAAAACCAATAAACATCCCCATAATACGCTTGATTCCCTCAGAGCAGCTATTACCAGAGTAATGACGTATATGGACGAGGATCATTTGATTCAAGCATGCAAATGTTTTTGGCAGAGAATTGAAGCTGTTATTGCCGCTGAAGGAGATTTTATCGATTAACTGTATAGCCTATGGGCCACTTACTTTGCTGTAAAAGTTTCATTAAAATAAAACAAGTTTTCTAAAAAATATACAAATTTTAGTTTTTAAGTCAATATGTCCTCAAATACCTGACGCACCCTGTATTAGAGTATTAAAAGTCTCACCAGCGATTACGCATCCTCGCGCACTTACTACTACACATAGATACACCGTAAGAAGCATGCATAACGTCACGCACCGGTGATTGACGTGGCACTAAGTGGCGTTAAAATGAAAAGTTATTATATATATATATGTAAATATACATCGCCACTGCGTGCAAAAACATTTTTCTTCATTATTTAACACCGCCGTCATACAAGAAACAATTTATTGTAACTAATAACGCACACATCCACACAACAATATTACTTACATTATAATTATTATTTAAGAACGCTCGAAGCACACATACTCATTATTATTACCTTACATACACCGCTTTATTCTATAGGCGATACGTATAACCGTATATACGAGGGCGGTTCAATAAGTACCCGTGTTAGAAATGAAGACACCATTTTTTCAAAACATTTTTTTTATTTTTCAACATAGTCCTTTTTTAAAAAGATACACTTCTCCCAACGTTCCTGCCATTTTTTTAACCCC
>NW_014556544.1:0-333 GCF_001313825.1 Dinoponera quadriceps
CTATTAATTCCTATTGCAACTTTGGAGCTTTATAACTCGAAAAGTACCATACATCTAGAGTTGCCCGTGAACGGTTGAACGAAATGTTTCCACATAAATGGATAGGCAAATATGGCCCACATTATTGGCCACCACGATCACCGGACCTCTCTGTTCTCGATTACTATTTGTGGGGAAGACTAAAAGATCTGGTATACCGCGAACGCCCTGCGACAAGAGATGATATGATTCGTAGAATACGTCTCGCTATTCGTTCTCTACATGTTGATGAAATTCTTCATGCAACAAATAATTTCAAGAAAAGAGTACTTGCTTGCATTGAAGCAAACGGTG
>NW_014556545.1:0-1235 GCF_001313825.1 Dinoponera quadriceps
GTCGTCGCGAACAGGGAGAGGGAGGGGGTGCGCGAGGGTATACCGACTGTCGGAGGAGGGAGGTGCGCGATGGTATACCGACTGTCGGAGGAGGAGGCGATACCGACCGCTGAAGGGGGCCCTATTCGGCCGGAAAAATAAACAGCGCCTACCGACCGCTGCTATTCGGTCGGTAAAAAATGAAAACAGCGCCAACTGCGCCAACTGCGCTAACTGCGCCACCTGGTTTTTGCTACTCGGCCGGTAAAACAGATCCAACTGCGCTAACTGAATTTTGCTACTCGGTCGGTAAAACAGATCCAATTGCGCCAGAACCGGCCTCTCTCATCTACTAAACAACCGGGAAGAAAAATGTAATGAACATTTTATCGAAAACGCGCAGGGAGATAATGGAAGCGCGTATAACCGCCGGGCCGGCGTGCGCGCCCCGCTAAAATTCGACGTTAACTCCCGTTATATCGGATATCGGGAAAATCAAACAATTTTATCCAATCGTGCTCCATGACTTTTCGACACAATGAACTTCGGAATCGAACTTCCATTTCGCACAGAAAACACATTACACGTCGTCCACGTCGGGCGAATGCGCAGTTGATTTCTGTTCGCGGCGTTCGCCCGCGTATGTAAAGAGCGTTTCCATTTCCTCGCTTCTCCCGTTTTTTTCACTGCGAATCGCCAAGATGAAATCATTAACCGATGAATGGAAATAGCGAAGCCGCATGTCGAAGCGTGAATACGTCAAGATACTCGGAGTGTTATCGTGTTCTCCATTTGAGTCTCGTTTTGATGCGTATCGGCAAAATTGCGCGTTTTTCGCTTTATTTAAACTGCGAGAATTCACCGACGAGTCCGCGAGGTTTCTTGACGTTATTTTACGCATGCGAGAAAATTGTCCGTGTTTAAACACCTCTTATTTTGCCTGCTCAATTAAGAAGGAGCGAAGAGCTGAAAGATGGTTTCCGATAGTTTCGCTATCGCTGCTATAAACGTCAACGGCACACGCTGTTAAACAAAGGAAGCGCCATGCGATGGTTAATTATCACCGTAGAGAAGCCAACGGTCTCTCTATCTCACTCCGCATCACTATGAGACGGGCACCGTTTTGTCAGAACGACCGACCAATTGATCGATCGATCGATCGTTCGTTGTCGCTCACAGCCGCAAGACCGCGGCGGGATTCAAGTAAGATGCGTATATTAATTAAGGTATCGGATGCGTTGGCAATTAGTCGGTCT
>NW_014556545.1:1262-1504 GCF_001313825.1 Dinoponera quadriceps
CGGCACACGCTGTTAAACACAGGAAGCGCCATGCGATGGTTAATTATCACCGTAGAGAAGCCAACGATCTCTCTATCTCACTCCGCATCACGATGAGACGGGCACCGTTTTGTCAGAACGACCGACCAATTGATCGATCGATCGATCGTTCGTTGTCGCTCACAGCCGCAAGACCGCGGCGGGATTCAAGTAAGATGCGTATATTAATTAAGGTATCGGATGCGTTGGCAATTAGTCGGTCT
>NW_014556545.1:1749-2479 GCF_001313825.1 Dinoponera quadriceps
GACGTCGAATGTCCCGGAAACCTGTTAATTACGGAAAGCTACGTTAATTAAGCCGAAGGATAAACGTCGGTAACGTCATCCGTTCTTCTAAGGCTGATATATTCGAAGAATGGAAAAAAACATAGAACGCTATAAAATAGAATATTACGTTCTATGGTACATAATATATTCTATCGTAACGATATATAAAATATAAGCATCAAAAGTACAGGCGGTTGTCACGTAAAAGTACAATACGAAAAGAGATGGAAATGAACTTACAGTCGGTAAAAGTGAAAAAAAGAAATCAGTAGTAATTAAAATAAAATACGAACGTTAATGTAGAAGAGCACGCAGATCAAAAAGGNCGATAAAAATGAACTTAAAGTCGGTAAAAGTAAAAAAAAAAAATTAATAGTAATTAAAATAAAATACGAACGTTAATGTAAAAGCACCCATATCGAAAAGGAATAAAAAGGAAAATTGGTAAATGAAGGAGATGGAATTAGTGATAATGGATGAGACGACAAATGAATATTAATGACACGCGGAATATTATGTATATGATAAGCAGTTAAATTTCAGGAGCTCTGCATATAAAATATTTAAATGCTGCGAATATTCGAAGAACGTTAGTGAAAGATTTTTCCACGTTGAATTTTAGTTAATAATGTTGTAATAACGATTCGTGTAGAAATAAAGACATGTATAAATCATTCAAGCAAAGGATCGAAGATGTAGATCTTAACAC
>NW_014556546.1:0-224 GCF_001313825.1 Dinoponera quadriceps
CTCGTTCCCCTGTATTGACCGGCTGAACCATCCCTTAACCCCCTGCGTTTCCTCGCAGACCCCGGCTGCTCGCCGCGCATTCGTTCACGTATCTTACACCTTCTCGGAGAATGCGCTTCCGCGAGAGAGAATTCTGATGGCAAAGGCAAACATATTCGAGTCGCGCCGCCACCGCCGCCGGGCATATTATGACGGGAAATTTGCAAAACAGAGAGAGAAACGGA
>NW_014556547.1:0-85657 GCF_001313825.1 Dinoponera quadriceps
GCACCATCTATAGGGAAATTCCGGTTTCATACTTCTACACCTGGTATAAGCGCACTCTCCGACAGATCTTTCGCCTTTCGTTTCTCGTCTTTTTCGCCGTCTATATCCCTAAAGAAATTTCCAAAGGGACGAGATAGCTTCTCTCTTAGTTCATCAGACCTTTACGCAAATTTTCCAGCTGATGAGTTTCTCCAGCAGAAGAGAATCGGGAGCACCTCTCTCAAACCTTTCTTGGTTTGCCGCTCCTTCTGATCAATCATGGCTCTTTTGTGGTCTTATTGTGAGCCTCGACGGCTGAAGCCTTCTTGGTTCCTCCGATCTTTCGCGACCTTCACGATGGCCTTGTGGCCTTTGTGTACCTTTACGGCTTCAAGCCTTTTTCTGGCTTTCCGGTCCTCGTGACCCATCGCGGCTTCGAAGGTCTTTACGGTTCAAGTCTCCTCAACGTTTGTTTCATTTCAGTTCGCCCGTATTGAATTTAATGTCGACCTGCTTTTTTGTACAACAATTAATTGGAATTAAAAGGAAATTGATAGAAGTCCCCAATGGTCTTGTTATTTATCTTCCGCGAACCAGAATCCTCGTCGCGAGTGTCTACGTTTATGCGACAGAGTCTACGTTGAAAAATAAATTTTATTTTGCTCCAAATAATGTTTTCTTGGTCAGGTCGGAAACTTTTCAATTGACTCTTATAAACTTGTATTTGTAATCGTTATTTTTAACTTGTCCCACACATACGAGATACTCCTCATACCCAGATCTGAATTTAGAATTAAATCTCCGTTCCCCAGTTGATTCATATAGTATACGCAACATTAAATTTACGATCGTGATTAAACTTAAAAACTCGGATTATATTCTACTCATATTTGAGGGTATTATATTCTACTCGTATTTGAGGTCACACGAGGGTAATTATATTCTACTCATATTTGAGGTCACACGCGTGAGACAAGTTTCAAGTAACAACTATAAATACAGAGTGTAAGTTAGCATTTCCTCGAAAGGAATATCTCACAATAACCGTCTCTCCGCGTCTTACTTCGGTAAAGCGAGGTTCTCATAGGTGCGCGTCTCATATTCACATCGAAACGCATCGATAACCAGAATCTGGATCCCATTCAATCCTTCCCGCGCTTTCCTAGATCCGCGCCATTCCATATATCCTCCTTCCTCCTCCTTCCGTAGCGAGCATGGCATGCTCGTTTCTTGAATTGCGCTTTATTTATGCAATCTTCAATGTCCTCGAGGCAGTAATAATTTCACGGGAAAGGTACGCTGTGCGCTGCGGGGTCTATTTCCTCGTGAAAATATCCCTATTACAACTCTGGTCACAACTCGGGATAGAGTCCCTCAGGTCCGAGGAATTGCGTCGTCGTCATCTCCACGTTGTGGAGGTCAGCGTCATACTTTCTGCAATTTTATTGACGAAGGCGAAGCGTGGAGTGCACTTTCTTTACATAAAAAATTCCAGTTTCACCGCGACATCCTCGCCGTGTCGAAAATTTACGGTATTTTCCCCAGAGAGAGAGAGAGAGAGAGCGTACCTTTTCTTGTTCTCCCGATATTTTTCTTCTCTTCAGTCGACGACCGTGCGCGGGCGGTACTTCTATGGCGGAAGCATATCGTGCCAATAGATTACATCTACGGTAACGGTGAATTAGCAGTTGAAAGAGAATTTTCTCTTGTTGTAGATGCTCCGGTCGGCGGATCACCTTTTTCTGTATCCAAATGGCGAGTCGCACTCCGATTATGGTAAGTAAATCCCCTCTCTTTAATGCTAGTCTCCGAGATAAATTATTTATGATACGCGCTTACATGCACGTCACTGGTATCCATTTATCGACTCGGTAGTATCGATCGTTTTTCCACGAATTCACACCGATGAAAACATAATGGTGTGACTCTGCTTGCGTATTAACCATGTGTTCCCGTATATCCTGTGTATCCCGTGTGTAACCATATATTTTGCAACGTTAATGCTCTTAGTTCCTCATTCATCATGTTGATGAATGTCAAGATCATGTTGATTGATAACGTTAGAAGCGAGAAAATACATACTGAAAATTCTCGTAAAATATGATGAAATAAAAAGTCGCCTTCAAAATGACACTTGTAATCGATCGAGCGAAAATTCATAAAATAATCCGACAATTTTCTATTTCGAATAATCAATATCGAATAATTCATATTTCGAATAATCAATAGCTGTAATTTCGAATAATAAATAGCATAATAAATAGTAAAATTAATATGACAAAATTACATCGATAAACAATGCTACATATCGCGTTAATTTTACAGTTATTTATTTATATAGAAATAGATAGGTTGAAAAGTTCTCGGCATATCATAGAAATAGTCTCACAAATACATTCCTTTATACCAGGTGTAGAAGTATGAAACCGGATTTTCCCTATAGATGGTGCTAGCCATCAGTTTAGGGACCGTAAGACCGCTTCTGCAGCGCCATCACCTCCCTCTAACAGCTGACGAAGATTTTCAACACACAACAACCCAAGTTCCATACACCGGTATATTTTTCTATAATCTTAAACATGTCGAGTTTTGTGCCTACGAACTACTTGCGGTTTGCGGACAGCATTGGTTTTTTGTTATCATTTGAAGAAAACTGCTGCGCATCGAATGCTTGTCGAAGCTTACGGTGAACATACTCTTGGTAAAACACAGTGTTTCGAGTGGTTGAAAAAATTCAAAAGTGGTGATTTTGACGTGAGAAACGAAGAGCGTGGGAAACCACCGAAAAAGTTCGCAGACAACGAATTGCAAGCCTTATTGGATGAAGATGATTCTCAAACTCAAGAAGAACTCGCGGATGAATTGAATGTGACGCAGAAAGCTGTCTCAATTCGTTTGAAAGCCATGGGAAAGATTCAGAAAGTGGGAAAATGGGTTCCGCATGAACTGAATGAAAGACAGCAAGAAAATCGAAAAACCACTTGTGAAATGCTGCTCGACAGATACAAAAGAAAGTCCATCGTATCATGACAGGTGATGAAAAATGGATATATTTTGAGAATCCTAAGCGTCAGAAATCATGGGTGAATCCAGGCGAACCATCGACATCCACTGCAATCGCTTTGGAAAGAAGACAATTCTCTGTATTTGGTGGGATCAGGAGGGTGTAATCTATTATGAGCTGCTAAAACCTGGTGAAACCGTTAACACTGATCGCTACCAACAGCAAATGATCGATTTAAATCGCGTGAAAAATGACCGGAATATGGAAAAAGGCAACACAAAGTCATTTTGCTCCATGATAATGCCCCATCACACATAGCAAAACGGGTCAGGGAAACGATCGAAACGTTCAGTTGGGAAATACTAACGCATGCGGCTTATTCTCCAGACTTGGCTCTGTCCGATTATCATCTATTCGCATGAATGGGACACGCTCTCGCTGAACAACGCTTCAATTCGTATGAAAATGTACGAAAATAGCTCGATAGCTGGTTCGCTTCAAAAGAAGAAATGTTTTTTTGGCGTGGCATTCATAAACTGCCGGAGAGGTGGGAAAAATGTATAAATAGAAATGGACATTATTTTGAATTAAATATTTTTTATCATTTTCAAACAAGAGACGTGTAATTTTTACAAAAAAATTTCGGTTTCATACTTCTACACCTGGTAAATACAAAGAAATATTTTAAAATTTAATAACTGTCCTAAGAACTTATTTATTTATTTCCAAGAAATAAAAAAGAGATCTCGTTATGCGGTTTCCTTCTCAACTTTTAATATACTAAAATGATATAATAGAATTAAAAATATTCAAATTTCGATTAAAATATAAGGCGTCCTGATAATTCTAAATTCGAATGGTCCTGTAATCGGAACTGATCTGCCGAAAAAATAACGCCTTAACTGTTGCACTGAAGTGAAAAAAAATTTCATACATAAAACTTTAAATGCGTTTTTCTTGAGATCATGTTTTCGTAGTTATTATATAAGATTTCGTCGATATTCTTTCTAAGAAAATCCTGAACCTATTAACCTTAACTTTTTTATGTCTCCAATGCATGTAACCTGTACAGGGTGTTGTAAAATCAGAGTAGTATGCTAGGTTACCGCTATAAGGGTATGGAATGAAAGAGTGTGAGCGCGCGCGCGCGACCGGCCCGAGTTCACGCGGCGCGCTTTCACTCTCTTATGTGTGTTCTTGTAGCGGCAATCTGGCATACTGCTCTGTATATTGATGCAACATCCTGTACATGTAATTAATACATGTGACTGTTTAAAGATGCGTCCTCTAATTTTTTGTATTAGGCTATTCAAAGATGTAGGGAATCAAAATCCTCAATACTTTGGCAAAATTATTTTTAACGTAGAAGCATTACTTCTAATAAAATCTTTCATGCTTTCTGCTTTATTTTATAATTTCCAGATAATAAGTTTTAAATTATATACAAATGTATTATAAATAAATTAGTTCTCTTTCTGAAATCTTGAATATTGATTACAAAAGCATGATTTTAAGAAGAATATATTTACAGTTTTTACGTACGAAATTTCTTTACGATTCTTTAGCGATTATATTTAATATTTTTTTGTTTTTATATATAAAAGTACAAAAAAATATTAAAATATAATAGCTGATTGGAAATTTTGTATATAAAATTTTATTTTTTATTATAGTATATAAAACTTTTATTTTATTATTTTTCAAATAAAATCATCGATGCTTTTTTTTACTTCCTCGGGAGATCGAAAGTGCAAAAGCCAAGATGATATAGCGACCGGAAAAGGTCATATTCTGAAGAGGCGAGGTCTGGAGAATACGCCGCATGAGGGAGAATTTCCCAACTCAAGTTGGAGATAACTTCCATCGTCACTTTTGTGTGGCCGCGCGTTGTCGTTCAACAAAATCATCTGCCTATTTCCAATACCGGTAAAAGTCTTTTTTTCAATCGTATTACTTAATTTTATCATTTGCTCCTAGTAACATTTAGAAGTAACAGTTTCACCGGATTTGAGCACCTCGCAATAAATAACACCTTTAAAATCCCATCAAATATATAACATTTTTTTCGAGTGAATGTTCTGTCTCGCAGTACTTGTTGATGATTGATCTAGATAAACCCATGACTTTCGTCTCTTAAGATTGTCATACAATATTCATTTTTCATCCCCAGTCACAATTATATGCAAAAAGTTCTTTTGTTTAAATCGTCACGGGAGGGACATTGCCGTGTCACAGCGTCGAATTTTGTTTTCAGGAGTAAGGTTGTGAGGAACCCAACGATCTTCCTTCCGTATTCTTCCGAGCTTCTTTAAACTATATAGATAGATATAGAATAGATAGATATAGAAATAGCCTGTTGAGTGACTCCCAGTTCTTCAGCAAGCTCCTTTTACGTTTGACAAGGATTTTTGTTGAGTAATTCCTTCAATTCCTCATCTTCAATTGTCCAGGGCGTTCTTCATCCTGGAAATCAAAATTTCCATCCCGAAACTTCTAGAACCACTTTTTACATATGTCATAGGACACAGCATTCTCGCCTATGGCCGAACAAATCATTTCTTGTGCTTCTGCAGCAATTTTTTTTTAAGTTGAAATGCGAGAAGGAGACAATGCTCAGGGCTGTTTTTCGAATGACATTGTTTTTACCACTATTTCTTGAGGTTATGTCAATAGTACCATATATTATAGCTAATTTTAAAACTTAGAAATGACACTTTAAAACGACTATTCGGCAAGAAAGATTTCAATTTGAATGAATGCTGTAGTCGATTTAATGTAGGGGTCAAGAATTAATTTACACAATAATACAACATTTTTATATTTTTATTTCAAAATTATAGCATTTATTATGCTGCTATGTGGAGTTCAAAGTTAACCTTGCGAAATAGCAGTAAGTTGGCTCGAGAGATATCTCCACTTACAATTATCTGAAACAAAGCAACTAAATATTTTTATAATTTGTAAAAGTTTTGCCACGTTTGATACTAACATCAATATATAGGAATACTAAATTTAAAGAAACTTTTTCAAGTCCTGTGTTAGCCCAAATAAAACCGAAGTCATATAAAAATCAAGATGTAAGGTTACTGAAATATTGAAATAAGATTTCATTAACATTCCGATAATATTATAATATAAGGTTATGTTATAAGGTTAATGTATACCAATAACATTTTCATTAAAATGTGTAAGATTGTAACCTCTCTATATAATCTTACTGCAATGATCAGTGTTGTGAGGATATCAGATTAAAATACAAAATATCTCATAAAATATTTATTTTTTTAATATGAAAAGTCGAGAGTTTATGTAAAATATGTAAGAGGAAATAAAAGAATTATACGGTCTCGTATAGATAGAGCATAATTACACTTTGCAAGTGCACCGATGCAAATATGAAAAATTCGCAAGTGGATAGAGAGAGAGAGAGAGAGTTCTTCTACAATTTTTTCTATTTTTAACGAGGCAGCTATTATTCACGGCTGTGCTATCTGAGTATAAATAACATGCAGAAGGATTACATATATAATTGATTTCTATATTCGAACTTTCTATCCTCTTTCAGACAAAATGTCGATATGTTCTTCAGTTAGAGAAAATTTTACAGCATACAATAATAGAATCTGGTTCTAATTACGGGACGCACGAGACTCTATATACATAAAACAGAAAGCTACGTGCGTGCTTCGTTTGCGTGTTTAATTTTATTTGATGTGAATGATATTTACTGAAATACCTGCATCGAATTTACTCGTACAGCGTGTATGAAGGGTAGGAGATTTAAAATCGAGCAATATTGAGCGCAGTTAATCATAATAGATTTCATTCATAGATTTAGCTCGAAACATTCGGGCGGCACATTTCGAACGTAGTTGATAGCGATCGGCGGACATCGGCGGAATTCTAATCGGCACTGGTGCGACGCTGATGTGTCTAATGTACGAAGCGATTCGCACAGATTGTGCGTACGAATAAACGCGTGTATACGCGGATAAAGCGCGTCGCGCGCATTCTCGCGCATGAGTCAGACAAATGGAATTTCGTGATACACGATACCGAACCGAACCTTACCGAACCGCAGCGGTATATTAACACCCGCGGACCGGGTAGCTCTCCTTACTCGTTGGCTGCGTTAGAAGTCTCACCGGTGTTTCGAATGTAGGAACCGATGCGTGGAGAAGTGAGCGCGAACTCAGAGCGATAAGGACCGACGATTCATTTTTCGCAATGCTGGCGGTTCAGCTGGCGTGCGTTCTATATGAATATCGGACCGGAAAGAAATCCGAGACACGCGGCTGGGAAGGAGAAATATACCGAGCTCGTATTGATGCACGGATAATAATTCGATGAAAGTTGCTCGTCACGTATAACAAAGAAAATAGTCACATCCTTGACGTTCCTGTGTTTTCTCCGTACATGAAAAAAATTTTGCGGTGATTTTATCGTAGAAATACTACAGAAATTGCTGTAAAATTTTCTCTAACTGAGGAACATATCGACATTTTGTCTGAAAGGGGATAGAAAGTTCGAATATAGAAATCAATTATATATGTAATCCTTCTGCATGTTATTTATACTCAGATAGCACAGCCGTGAATAAAAGTTTATAGAAAAATACATTTTGATGAATACTTACAGAATTAGAAGAGAAAAATGAATATCTTGAAGAATTAACTTCAATCAAATTCGTCTTGAAATATTCCTCACAAATCCATTATAACGAATCCATCGCGACACGATACTTTGAATACTTTGAGAATTTCTAAGAAATTACTTATGTTTTGTTTATTAAAATTACTTTTTGCAATTTTGTTTAGAAGATATTTGTGTTTCTTTCAATATTTAATGTATACATTATTAAAATTTAAATTTTCTTCACGAATAAATTTATTGCAAATTATATTTCGATAAGGAACCCATGTAAAAAGAAATATTATATTGACCTATTTGACTATTAGTGAAGAACCGATTAAATACTATTAGTTTTCAATCATTTTCAGTCGTTTTTCGCTAGTAGTTGAATAGTTCAATCTCTTTTCCTTACGGCGATCAACCCAATAAGGCGGGCATCCCAATAAGGTTACGATAACCTTAAACTGTAAAATAATAACGTTCCACAGAGACTAATAAATTTGCCATAAACCATAAAGTAACGTGAAAATACCTTCATATCACATCAACATCCTAATAAAATTATGGTAATCTTAAATTGTAAGATAGTAATCATCGGATTACATCATTACGGATGCTAATAAATCCGGATAATAATTAATCTCTCAGTAACACGGAAAAATTTGTTTAAACCCATTCCATTAATATTCCAGAAACTTTTAACGTAACGTTATATTAATATTTATACATGTCAGAGATCTTCTAATCTTGATAAAAAATATTTTATATCAGGTTGGTCACAAAGTCTTTTCGTATTTTAAGTCACTCTACTTGGTGCATCTGCATTCAAAGCAAATCACGAAAGGGAGAGGAAAGGGTGATTGTTTTGAATTTTTCTAACCTCGCCGCACTGTTTCAAACGGAGAACGCCTGTGACCTATTGTGAGTTTACAAAAAAATCGCAAAATGAGGCTTTCAAAGCAACAAATTAGGCCAATCTTGTTGTACGAGTTTAAAAAGAGCACGTGATTACCGTCAGGTCATGCCAATTTTAGTTTGGAAAATCTCGAAATGCTGATTTTAACTTGGAGGACGAATTCAGATCCGGAAGGCCTTTGTCAATCATCGACAAAAAGCGCTTACGAAGCAGATTCAAAGAAACTGCGGATATTACGATTCGCGAGCTCGAGGCAGAATCTGGGGTAGCTCACGGAACCATCATCAACAACCTCCACCAACTTGGCTTTGTGTCAAAATTGGACAAGTGGGTGCCGCATACATTGAGCGAAAGCAACAAGCTTTTCCAAATACGTTACGTTACTCAACCGACATCGCAACGAATCTTTTCTTGGTTGATTGATTACGTGCGACGAAAAATGGATCTTCTATGATAATATGGTACGAAAACGAAATTGATGTGAACTTCATCCGAAAATTGGCTTCGGAGACGTCCGAGAAAGCCAACCCGACGAGGAAGAGCCATTCGAAAGAGAAGTCGGTAAGGACTCCAGAAATTATCGAAAGGGTTCAAAAGCTCATTTCAGAGGATCCAGGGCTGTCTCTAACGATATTGACAAAAATATTGGGTGTGAGTGATATTACAATGCATCGAATTGCTGAAGAGGATCTACGCTTCAAGTCCCTATGTAATGAAAGTTCGACAAATACTCTTCGAGGCTGCCAAGATGAACAGAGTTGCTCGCTGTAATTTGCTTCTATATTCGTTGAAAAACGAAGCTGCGGAACGCATAAGGTTTTTTCGGACGACAAAATTTTTCCTGTCGATACTAACGTGAATCGAAGGTTGACCGTTGGCTCGCCCACGACCCCGAAGATGTCCCCATAATAATTAGGACGAAGTTTCCGGCCTCTGTTCACGTCCTAGGCGTCGTCTCCAGGATCGTGTCATGTCGTCACATTTCTTTCAAAGGAAAGAAACCGTCACAAAAAAGGTTTATTTACGCTTATTTTGACGAGGGTAGTAAAGTCGTGGTTAGATATCGTGGCCGCCGGGAGGCCGTCTTCTAGCAGGACGGCGCGCCAGCGCACACAAGTAACTTAGTTCAAAACTGGCTGTCGGATAATGTGGACATGTTTTGGTTGATGAAATTCTGGCCTCCGAACGGTCCAGATTTGAATCTTTTTGATGGATTTATGTGGCAGACCTTGTATTCATATTTTTTAATTTCATAAATATATTTTTATTGTTAATATAGAGTATAAATAGCTTACAAAAGGATTTCCTATTCAATTCCTATATCGGTAGTAACAAATAAAATTTTGCCGATTTCATAAATCATAAATTCGAATCTTTCTTTACTTCCCTTAATTTATCGCATTTCACCTTCCGTGTTTTATATGTTATTCACGCTTTAGAAACTAGAGCATGTTATTAGAAAATGTATTACGTTCTTTAGCAATTTGCTGTCAATAAACTTTACTGATAGTGTATTCCTGCACTATTAGAAAACAGAGTATATTTGAAATAACTTTTATACGAGAATAGTCATGACATTTTTTTTACATAGCGACAATTAAGCGACAAATAGCGATATATTATAGGATTTAACCAGGATTTATTTGATACTAATTATGTTCAGTTGAGAGAAATATCAAAGAGCTACATTCTCATTTTTTTTGTTTATACGAATTCGAATAAATATGAATACTTTTAAATTACGCGAGCGGTCGTAACAACAGCGCTCGAAGGAATTCGAAAGGTATAAAAAAGTGCAGTACCAGAAGATCTCCCGTGGCACTGACAGCAGCATGCCTCATGCACGACTTCAATCTGCCGCCGTTGGCTGCCAGGAACATTCTGTCGTGACCTGTCAGGTTCGCATGCCAATGTTCTCGCTCCTGACATGTCTAACGTACGTACTGCACCGGGTGCATGGGAATCTGATTAAAGCTTTATTCCTATATGTCCTTATTACATATATTTAATATTTAATTTATTACATTAGAGACAAATTAAAGCAACTTTATATATAAATATATAACTATTGTATGTAAATATATTAAAAACGTATATAAATATTGATATTGTTAATAAAATATATATGTTAATAATATTGTGTGTGTGTTTAAATTTTACATATATGATCGTTAAAATAGTATAAAATTTTTGCCAAAATGAAATGATAAAATCGCGCATAATTTTATCATTATGTATTATATGACAAATCTACTTTTATAAGAACGAATTGAAAAATATAAATTGTGAATTCGATCACATTACGCGCCCGTAGATGATAAAATGAGAGAAAAGGATGCGAGAGAATAGAGAAAGGAGGAACGAGAAAGAGAAAGAGAGAGGGGGGAGAGAGAGAAAAAGGGGGAGTGTGGGAAGGAGAGGAGAAGAGAGGAGGAGCGAGAGATAGATAGATAGATAGATAGATAGATAGAGAGAGAGAGAGAGAGAGAGAGAGAGAGAGAGAGAGAGAGAGAGAGAGAAGCAGAAGAACGATGCGGGGGGCATGTCCGCCACCGGCGTCGTGGCGTGTATCGCATTTAATTAGCCACCATATGCGGCAATTAATTAAGAATTTCTCGCGTTATTGATGGTTTCACCTGGGGTGTCCATTAGTCGCTCCAACGATGCGCCGTTTTCGAACTGCTATATTCATCTTTTTGCGTAGCGTGGCGCATGCTTTTCTACTAATCTATTTATCCGGATGACGTATCGGCTACTTCGCCAACAATTAATGTTTGCGTCCCACTGGCCATTGTCCTCCAATAACTGTAAAGAATTTTTATATCTTTTCTTGTGTTTCTGTTTTTTCTCATTAATCCTCGCGAAGTCTGCAAAAGAGTAAAGACCGCGCGTTCTCTCCGAAAGCTACGGATTACTAATTATTGCATCCATCGTTATTCTAATTATTACATTTATTTGCGGTGTTAATGACACTGTATTTTTCTCGCTTTCACCGGCGCAGAAACCAGCAGAAAAAGAGAGGATACGCGACGCGACAGAAATTTTTTCTGAAAAATTCGGTTCTGAAAAATTCGATTTATCTTAACGCGCCGAGCAGACGTGATACAAACAAGATGCAAGATGCCGTCGAATAGAAAATTCTGCCTCATATAGAAAATTCTAATTACCCGCTGAACCATGGCGAAATCTTTCGGTCCGCGGTTCCTTGTACTTCTACTCGAAATAACGCAATAAATAATTACAACAATAATTTCCTCCAATGTTGTGAAAAACTAATATAAGTAGACACATATATATCGTACATACCAGGTGTAGAAGTTTGAAACCGGAATTTTTTTGTAAAAATTACACGTCTGTTGTTTGAAAATGATAAAAAATATTTAATTCAAAATAATGTCCATTTCTATTTATATATTTTTCCCACCTCTCCGGCAGTTTATGAATGCCACGCCAAAAAAACATTTCTTCTTTTGAAGCGAACCAGCTATCGAGCCATTTTCGTACATTTTCATACGAATTGAAGCGTTGTTCAGCGAGAGCGTATCCCATTGATGCGAATAGATGATAATCGGACAGAGCCAAGTCTGGAGAATAAGCCGCATGCGTTAGTATTTCCTAACTGAACGCCTCGATCGTTTCCCTGACCCGTTTTGCTGTGTGTGATGGGGCATTATCATGGAGCAAAATGACTTTGTGTTGCCTTTTTCCATATTCCGGTCGTTTTTCACGCGATTTAAATCGATCATTTGCTGTTGGTAGCGATCAGTGTTCACGGTACGGTTTCACCAGGTTAATAGATTACACCCTTCTGATCCCACCAAATACAGAGAATTGTCTTCTTTCCAAAGCGATTGCAGTGGATGTCGATGGTTCGCCTGGATTCACCCATGATTTCTGACGCTTAGGATTCTCAAAATATATCCATTTTTCATCACCTGTCATGATACGATGGACTTTCTTTTGTCGAGCAGCATTTCACAAGTGGTTTTTCGATTTTCTTGCTGTCTTTCATTCAGTCCATGCGGAACACATTTTCCCACTTTCTGAATCTTTCCCATGGCTTTCAAACGAATTGAGACAGCTTTCTGCGTCACATTCAATTCATCCGCGAGTTCTTGTTGAGTTTGAGTATCATCTTCATCCAATAAGGCTTGCAATTCGTTGTCTGCGAACTTTTTCGGTGGTTTCCCACGCTCTACGTTTCTCACGTCAAAATCACCACTTTTGAATTTTTTCAACCACTCGAAACACTGTGTTTTACCAAGAGCATGTTCACCGTAAGCTTCGACAAACATTCGATGCGCAGCAGTTTTCTTCAAATGATAACAAAAGACCAATGCTGTCCGCAAATCGTAGTTCGTAGGCACAAAACTCGACATGTTTAAGGTTATAGAAAAATATACCGGTGTATGGAACTTGGGTTGTTGTGTGTTGAAAATCTTCGTCAGCTGTTAGAGGGAGATGATGGCGTTGCAGAAGCGGTCTTACGGTCTCTAAATTGATGGCTAGCACCATCTATAGGGAAATTCCGGTTTCATACTTCTACACCTGGTAATCATATATAATTATTTTTTTCCCGGAATTTTTGGACGTCCAAAGCGTTCTCCATTGAAAAAGCTGGTACGACCACATTTAAACTCAGCAGCCCAAGTTTTTATTATGGAAAACGAAGGAAATGTTTCGCTTTATATCATGTCTAACTCGGCTTTGATTTTGGTTGGCGATTTTCCTTTCAAGTGGAGGAATTTTATCACAGAAATATACCTGATTTTTTCCATTGTTAATAAACTGTAGCAGCCTGGGAAAAAATATTATATATAATCATATAAAATTATATATTATTATATACAATCATATGTAATTTATGTATGAATTTTGTCTCTAAATGAAATTCATGTATGAGCATTAGGATGATTGCTGAGACTGTAAACGCCGATAAAGAAACTGTCAGAAAAGTTTTACATGACGAATTGAACATGAAGAAAGTCTGTGCGAAGTTGGTCCCAAAAAATTTGACCCTTGACCAAAAGTTCGTTCCGTTAACAGATCTGCTCAGATTTTCTTGAGAGGTTAGATGAAGAGCCTGAATTGATGGAAAACATCTACACTTGCGATGAAAACTGGATATTCCAATACGATGTTGAAACTAAGCGGCAATCCATGCACTGGAAAACTGCTGCATCCCCAAGAATGAAAAAAGCAAGGATGTCGAAATAAAAATTTAAAGCCATGCTAATCTTTTTTTTTGACATCAACGGCATCGTGATGACTGAATGGGTTCCAGAGGGTCAAACTGTAAACCAAACTTACTATTTGAAAGTTTTGGCAATACTGCGAGAGCGAGTTCGTAAGAAACGGCCGAAGTTGTAGAAAAACAAGTCGTTGATCTTGCACCAGGACAATGCACCTGCCCATAACGCGCTGTCTATGAAGCGTTATTTAGCCGCTAGAGGCACTCCAGTGCTCGAACACGCGCCGTACTCACCTGATTTAATACCCTGTGACTTTTTCCTGTTTCCAAAGATCAAGTCTGTCTAAAAAGGAACCCGGTTCGAGTCGATGGAAGAGGTGAAGCGAAAATCGGCGGAGCTCCTAAATACACTTACAAAAGAAGACTTCCAGCATTGCTTTGACCAGTGGAAAAAACGAATGGAACGGTGTGTGGCGAGGGGAGGGGAGTACATTGAAGGGGAGCATTCGATTGTAGAATAATTTTTAAAATAAAACTCTTTTTCATAAGCAGTCTCGTTATTTAATAGCCAGACCTCGTATATCTTATTCAAAGTATTGTCCTTCGGAAACTACAACCTTTTCCCACTTTTCGGGTAACAAATGGATTCCGCGGTAGAAAAATTCAGGTTCTTTCGAGGTGATCCAGTCATCGAGACATTTTTTGATATCTTTGAAAGAACTGATGTGCTTCTCAGAAAGGCCATGCTGTATCAAAGGAAACAAATGATAATCTGAAGGAGCAACATCTGGTGAATGGGGCAGGTGGGGTAAGACATTCCATTCAAGGGTCTCAAGATGTCTTGGTGTTGCAACATAAAGACATGGGATTTTCATAAAGAAGAATAATTTTGTTGTGTCTTTTGGCGTATTGCGGGCGTTTTTCTTTGAGCGTCTGATTCAAATTTAATAATTGTTGTCGATAGCGTTTAGCATTCATGGTTTGATTCGGTTGTAGCAACTCATAATATATTATGCCGACTTGATCCCACCAGAAGCACAGCCTGACCTTCTTTTCATGAATATCCTATTTTGGCGTTAATGTTGATGGTTCGCCAGGACGCACCCATGATTTCTTGCGCTTACGATTGTCGTAACGAATCCATTTTCATCGCCAGTCACAATTCGATGGAAAAACGACTTCCGTTTTTGTCTTTGAAGCAGCAATTCACAAATGGTTAAATGTTTTGCAATGTCTCTTTCTCTTAATTCATGTGGTACCCAGTTCCCTAACTTCTGGATCACTCCCATTACTTTTAAACGTTTGCTAACAGTTAACTCATCGACATTTAGTGTTTCCGACAACTCTTTGAGCGTCTGACGTGAATCCTCTTCCAGTAACATCTCCAATTCTCCATCTTCGAACTTTTTCGGCTAACCAGAGCGCTCTTTGTCAAAAAGATGTCAGAATGACCTAAAAATTTAGGTGTAGACGTTTGTTAGTGTCATCTGTCGGACTGAAATAGAACTATGAAGTAAATCTTGCTCTTTTTTAGTCAAGCTAAAAAATTTCAATTGACCCTTGTATTGCGATAAAATTGAAATTTATTGAAATTATTGGCTACCTTTTGTTTGGAACAAATTTTATTTAAAAAAATTGATTTCCAATTTTTGATTTTGAATTGATTTCTAAACGAAAAACGAAAGAATACGAGAAGTTGTATGGTTGACGATTTTTCTTTTTTCCTCAGTTTCTCAATTTTTTGCACAAATAACAATGTTACTTAGCAAAAAATTGAGAAACCGAGGAAAAAAGAAAAATCGTCAACCATATAGCTTCTCGTATTCTTTCATTTTTTATTCGTGATGAAGCGGTCTCGGTGATTTAGATACACTGTAAACTTTTTTGCACGAGCTTCATTTAAGCTCGAAGGAAATTAGTATATACAAGATTTTTAGCCAGTGAATTTTCAGCTTGGAATTGCAATTATAGAAATAATCCACGCTTCCTTCGTAATATCAGTTGATCTGCGAAACGTGGAGACTGGACCAGATATTGGAAGTTCACTCGCTCATCATCACCGCCGCAATATGCGCAATCCGTCCTTTTACCTTCGCTAAACATTGAGCGAATAGATTTCCGTGAAAGAGAAAGAGGAAAAGAGCAGTCCTTACACCTTCGTGAACCGATCAGCTGATTCTCTTGATTGCACCGATCAGCCACTCTCGTGCATCGCTGTCGGTTCAACCTGAGGCGACCGTCGAGCATAGTTGTTTGAAATAGATGACCGTACTCTCGACCAAAGAGAAAGAGAGAGAGAGAGAGAGAGAGCAGAAAAAGGGAAGAGAAAGAGAGAGAGAGAGAGAGAGAGAGAGAACGAGAAAAGAAGGAAAAGGAAGATTAAACTGAAACGGAGAAGCGATCACAGAGAGAGAGAGAGAGAGAGAGAGAGAGAGAGAGAGAGATGCGAGGCTACAGCGTGACACGTCATGATCGGTAGAAAGAATCTCGTCCTGGAACCCGGAAACGCCGTGACTAACAACTCGGTATCACGAAGGTGGAAGGAAAAGCCTGGGGACCTGTTCGCAGAGTGGGTATCTTTCCCCTCCTGGGGTCCAGGGGGTCATCAACCATCGGCCGTCATGGCGGGCAGGGGTTCGCGTATTATTATGACCACATCTAATTGAAACTCTACGCGGCTCCTCTCAACCAGGCCGACCGAGGACATCTTGGCTCCACTTTGCTTCGCTTTGTCCCGCCGCGACAGTTCTCTGCAGCCGCGCGTATTAAGACAAAGGAAATAAACTCGTTAATAAATCCCGAGGCATCGAGGTGTTTTTAATGAGAATTCAGTTCGGACGCGCAGTTCGCCGCCGAAGCCCCGGGTAGACCGAACGGCTTTCCTCTGCTCGACGAAATATCATCTTGTCAAACGATCTTGCTCGCCGCCGCCTTCTTTGTCTTTTATCTTGATGTAATAAGATGAGGCGGGGAGCTTAATAGTCCTGACTAATTCGAATAAATAGTGAAGTAATAACAAAATATTATTACATGTTGTAGAAATTCTATACGTTAAAATATCCTTAACGAACAGACCTTATTAACTTATATTGATTGAAATTTTGTCTAAATGTAACCTAATATAATTTTATCACATTTTCTACCCACTATTTCAAACAAGTCTCTGTAGCCAATTATCCCTGGTTTTTCCTACGCTGTTTCATTTCTAATTAATTACAGTGTAAAAAATTGACAATGGAGATATAGGGATATAGGATTGAAAATTTATAATGGAGATATAGGGATATAGGATATAGGATATAGATATAAGGTGTACGAATTAACTCTCGGCCTATTTAAATGAAAATTAACGTTTATTTATACAAACTCAGAATACACTTTAATCAACAAAGGCAATCTCCAACGGCATCTACACATTTTTGCCATCTTTCAGATAAGTAACGAATTCCCTCTCGGTAAAAGGATGCCGGTTTAGAGTCAATAGTGGTATGGATCATTGATTATAAGAAAATGCCCTCGAAAAATGTAAGTTCGCTTAATTTGGAAAAGGTTAACAATCGAGATATTACTCGCTCAGCTGGATAATTCAACGAACGTTTCTCGTACTTTCCTCGTATTTTCATCATATTGCTGCTTCGAGATGAAAGTCTGAAGAGACGAGCGTAATCCGTATCCCGCTAGTTGTATATTTAAAAGTGTAATATTGTCACGCTCTTTGTTTCACTCGATGTAGCGTAATTTCTTTTCCGCTTTGCGAACTAAATTAAGAAAATGATATCTTGAAAATCGCATGATTTAATATCATCAATAGTTGCTGCTAATTCCATGTTCTTTCTTTTCTTCTTTTTCCTTCATTTTTTTCTCGGCAAATCAAATAATGGTGATTAATCGCGGCAATGATTTCATGTAAGCAGAAAATTAAATCCAACGATTATAGGCGGCTATTGTCTACACTAAAATCTGGTATGACAAATAGAATATTCCCTTGTATCCTACGAAGTTTGTCGAAATCTATCATTAACATCACGTTAAACACAAAAAACGTGTATCATCCGAAAAAGGGAGATCCGACGCTCCTTCATTCATTTTTGCTCCTAGCAATCTCACTACTTCGAACAACGTCGGAAGACGTTACAAAACCTATATATATATACATATATATAATCTCACTACTTAACTTCTTATATCGAGGATTCCATCATTACGTTCGCCTATTCACAAAAAAGGGAAAAAATCACACATACAAGTGAACGCGTACGAATATAAATTTTAGTTGACGACGAGTACGTGTATCAATCATTACTGTAATTATAACTTGGTGAGTTTTCTGCAAAAAACAGGAATCTCGAATGCGTGGGTTGTCTTCGGTGTTACGTAATCGAATGCAATAAGATTAGTCTCGTGAGTCAATGGGACTTGCTCTTTCATCAACACTCGTTTCAAGACTTTTGCGAGCAGACTTATGGAACCCCGCTTATATCCCCTTTCCTTTTCGCTCGTTGTCACTTTCTGCTCTGTTCTGCTTTTTTCCGTGTGCCTCCTATTTAAAATCCATTAATTACTCGATGAAAAGCTGTTTTGCTATACTTAAACGTGGGGGAAAATCTCGTCATGCACATAAATGGAATGTTACAAAATTTATATGACAGAAACAAAGTCACAATGAATTTATAATACGTATCAACACCCTTTGCTTCTGTTTATCTCTGTCCCCCTGTTTCCTCTCCTATGTCTTCCATCCTCGATGGAATCAATAGTCTAGTCTGGAGCAGGGTCGTCCGTAAAGAGCATGTCGACGACGAACAGTCTCCAATTTTGATTTGTGTGCTTCTCCCCTCCTGTCCTTCCAATGTACGCGCATAGCGACTTCGTGAAACGGGAACGATCGATGGCGGCTCTTCCCTCTCTCCTTCCTTCTCTTCTTCCCTCTTTCCGACTCCCTCTTTCTCCTCTTCTCTCCCACCCTTGCGCTGATGCTTTAACCTACTTTTTTTAAGAACTAGAGAAAATTAATCTCGTTTTAACGTTTCTCCGTCTTTAAAACGAATTTTTCTGAGTTCCTCGTAAGTGAGTTACGATGCTTGCAATCAGCTCTTTAAATATTTTATATCTGGCACATGATATTTCTTTTTTTCTTGATGTCGTAGAACACGACACCAAGTTGTTCTAAATTCGAAAAGAGTCGGTATTTATAATAATATAAACGTAATTGCTTATCCACTCGAAATCTCTTCGCTCAATTGTACGACGCGTACGACTTCTCTGATATTGAACGTTAATTACGATCACTCAAACGCCAGTGATTTCTATGGCGGACATTAAAAACTACGGCCAATAATTCAAGAGAAACCGTCGTTCGAGCCATCGAAGCATCGCGGTATCACATATCGCGTGGAACAATCCAAAGGTGAACGGTTAAGATTGAACCTAAATCACTGAAACAACAGTTTTACAGCCGATGGACTGCGCGAGAGCTTCCTATTCGCATCTGTTCCATTTTACATTAATTTACGATACGTAATTCGCGACGCCTCGACTCATGTCTCGTTATTAGCGTGACGGCTTATTAAATATCGGCTTGATATCGTTGTTGCTTTGAAAGTGGACATAGGCTTCCGCTATTTAGCACCGCTCGTCGTTGTCGGGAGATTGACAACAAATTCAGACATCTTGGATGATATTTTACCGCATCACGCGTGTTCATTCGCCGATACTTTTTAATTAATATCTGAATAACGATCGTGGTCATGCTTGCAGAATGGTTTGGTCAAAAATTTTAAGTGTTGTTGCTTCGTCCCGTCTTAATCGATCCGTCATAGCGATGAAAGCGCCAGGCAACGTGCCCTCACACGCACACCTCGTGCACATATACAATACGAGCGCGCGAAAATTACGTGATAAAAAGAACACCGATCGTAGTGATAAATTAGAGCTCATTATCTCGACGCTAAAATACTAAATACTATGACGCTTTTATATTAATAGAATGTCCAATCAATTATTGCCTGACATCTTTGAGGCATACTTTCTACCAATTTTACAGCACACTCTCGAGATAAAGATCGCCATATCGAACGAATCTGTCCAGATAATTGTTTCACCATAACACTTTTTTTCCACGCAGCTTTATCTTCATTAACCCTCAGACACTTTCGATTGGATTTGCGTTTAGTGACTGTGATGGCCAGTCTAATGTTTCGACATTATTTTCTTCTTTCCATTGGGAGCGAAGACAACTCCGATATTTAGGGTCGTCCTCTAGCGAAAGTCGGGCAATAACTGAGATTCTCTGATAACGCGTCGTAGGGGAAGAGTTCTTCTATCTGCTCCTTCAAATGTTTTCGATATAACGGTTTTCAAACAAAAGTTTGCCTGACTACGCTCTCATTAGATAGACTGTATGTACGCAATTATCCGGTCTTTTCCGGAAACAAAAGTATACGAGGTATGAATACGTTGTATCTTCCTTCCTCTCTTGGTTTCTTAACTTTTCGCCACACGAAGTAAGGTAGTTAAGATAGCTTCCACAACGAGGTGGTGTTATCCCTGAGATTCGGTCGGCCGGGTCAGGCAGGGTCGCAGCTCCATTGTATCGGCGAACGCTTCTAACTCGTTGCACTGAACTCAGGACCGTACCATCGCCCGATGCGTAACGTTGAATATTCCTTCTAATTCGTAATTCGCCTATTTTCGTCTTGCCGACAGTTAATTATCGCGCTAACGAAATTTTCAAGTTTTACAATCTTTAGTCGAGAGCGAAATCAACTGATTTGACAATTTTAATCCGCCATATGAAACATAATTAATGTGATCGAAAAATCTCGGCAGATTTATCACGAAAAGAGAGGTTCAATCCAGCCGATAAATTAACCCCGAAGAAGCAATGTGGTTGTTGTCGAACGTGAACTTCCTTCTCGCTACCGTCCACGATTCGGTCTCGTCGTAACTTATTTCATATAATTCTTTTTTTCGCAACGGTATCTTTCTCGATCTGTGGATCGGAACGTAATCACATGTGTACGTGAGACAGCGGCAATCCCGGTAACAGTCGATACATACCTGATCAAAGCGGAGAAACGGGATATAACGACGACGGAGAGACGGTGCAACGGCAGCAGTGGCGACTGCAACCAAAGAGCTCTTTCTTTCTCTCTCTCTCTCTCTCTCTCTCTCTCTCTCTCTTCTTCTCTCTACGATACGCAGAGCACAACATCGAGAATGGTTGTATCGGGCACCCCGCTGCCACACTGACTCTGATATACTCGCGAGATATCTGGGCAAGATTTAGTGCATCCTTTTGCTAGCTGCCTCGCAGAAAATCTTCGCCGGGAATCTCCGTTACAACCGATCGAAATGTTTCTCCTGTCCTTGAAATGAATACCACGGGTGGGAAAACAAGGTGAGCACCGTGCAAACGATAGAGGCAAAACTCATCTCCCTTCCTCCTCCCCCTCGCAAACCTCCGCCGCCTCTTTTCTTACCATTACTTCGCTGCTTCTTCCACTTTGTTGTCTTGTTTTTCTATGCTTTCTCTTGGTCATCGCTGTAGTTACCCTGTAGCTATCCCGAGAACGCGCCAAAACATTGTTCCTTACTCGGAATCTCACGTGAAATCCCCCGAAAAATGTCCCGTTAGATTTTTTTGCAATTCGTTCCATCAAACGCGTCTCACGCAAACTTCGTTAAAGCAATCGATGCGAAAGCTGCGATGGCAATTAAAAACGTCAGGCATAATCGTCTACGTGAATGATTTTCTCGTCTCAAACTTTTCATTCTGCAACAATAGGACATAGGCAACTTTCCGCGTAAAAGTGCAATTTGCTTTTTCACAACCCGCGCGAGACTTCATGAGAAAATGATATGACACAAGCTATCCCGATGTCTAAGTGTTTTTCCAGCTTACCTTCTGGACGAGATTAAAGCTTGGTGGAGGAAAGTTGACGAATCAAATGTGCTTAAATGTGCTTAAATCTCGCTAAAGCGCGAGTCGTGCTTTAAACATCAATCGCGTTTAACAGGCTGTCTCGTCGGTCTTTTTCCACTTTTTCATGATTCACTCGGATGCCACTTCTCGTGCATGGAGGGAAAGAAAGGTTGGGGCACAAAACTGTGAAGAAGAAACGGCGAGTGGTAGCAAAAGTATGGGAAGAAATTTCGGTTTTTTATCGCGAGTATGGAACCACCCACCAACGCGAATCTGCACATAAATTCTTGACTCTTCAATCAATAAATCGCGCGTGGGTCCTTCTACTCGGTTTTATGACGTCACAACATTGCCAGCGTTATATTCGCTCTTCGACGGAACTCCTATCTCTTCCTCATCGCTGTTCGCCATCTTACTCGCCTTCTCATCGCCGCTCTTCTTCTGTTGTACTTCTGTTGTACTTTTTATCGTTCACTTCGTTTATCCAAAAATATCATGATGCCAGACGCCTTCTGCGTTTTGTTTTTATAATAGTGAGGAAGAGAGAGAGAGAGAGAGAGAGAGAGAGAGAGAGAGAGAGAGAGAGAGAGAGTATAAAGTAGCTGCATTTTCCTGTTACATTTCCGCCCTTCTTCCGTTCTTTTCGCTACTCGCATCTTTTTCCTAATTACACGCCCTCGGGCCATCTTTTCCTTCTGTTAAAATAATCCGCCAACCCGATAGACTCCATATACCGAAAATAGAATTGCCTCAAGTACATAAGTTATTTTTTTCGTTGAGATAGCAATTTATATATCCTGCACTGCACCTGCACTGTAGGAAATTATACGAAATGCATTTATAAGATGTGATGAGCTTTCATCGATATTCTCCATCTTTCTTCTCATACAAGAATTGTTCTTAAAAGAATTGCAATTTTGGAGCTGTAATGGAGCGTGCATCAGGGTCTTGCAACGAATAATGGTAATTTTCCATAAACCAAGCAAATTAACTTCAAAATTGCAGGCACACTATGCATACAAATTGCCCGTGTATGTATGTAAATTGTTATGACAAGAAAACTGTCGCAATTGTCCAACGCCGATTTGTTTCTCCTTGAAATGTATTGTTAAATACATAAATTTAAGTGACACGTATTTTTTTATAAGTGCCCATATGAGGTTTTAAAGAATGAAACTACCCCTTAAAAGTAATTCAGCATATATGATTCTAAAAGAATACTGCCAAAATTATGAGATATGTCAAAAGATGTTTTAAACAGAAGTTTTATGGCATATAATGTACTTTCATTTAAATTTTTCAATAATAAATTTTTTTTGCAAAATATCCCACCCTCTTATTATTTTTGCGAATTTTAAAATTATGAGTCAGTATCTTAAAAAGCTAATAAGAGTTTGTGTTATTTTTCCTTCGCTTATATTTTGTAATGAAAGACTATGTTCGCGCATTTTCAGAAGCAAAAAAATCGGTCAAATATTGGGAGTACAAATTAGTTCGGTTCGTCTCTTGCGGCCAATAATGCATTCATTTCAGAACAAAATGAATGAACAAATTAATCAAAATATTGTCCATCGCTTGCTACTACTTTTTCCCACCTCTCAGGCAATTTTCGAATTACATCTCGAAAAAACGTCTCGTCTTTTGAGGCGATCCAAGTTAGGAGCCAATTTTCGATTTCAGCGAAAGAAGTGAATCGGTGGCCTGCCAAATCGTGCTGCATCCGTCGGAACAACCAGTAATCAGAAGGAACAATGTCCGGTGAATATGGCGGGTGCAGTAAAATATCCCACTTGAGCGTTTCTAAATAATTTTTTACGATTTTTGCGACATGAGGCCGAGCGTTATCATGCAGAAGAATACCTTTGTCATGTCTTTGCTCGTATTCCGGCCGTTTTTCTCGTAATGCACGGCTCAAACGAATCAATTGTAGCCTATACCGATGGCCCGTAATAGAATCTCGGATCTTCATCGAGTAATGCCTCCAATTCTTTGTCTTCGAATTTTTTTGGCTGTCCAGAGCGAGGCTTGTCTTCAACGCTGAAATCACCATTCTTGAAACGTCGAAACCATGTTCTACATGATTTATCAGTTGGAGCATTGTCATCATAAACTTCTACAAGCATTCGATGCGCTTCAGCTGCATTTTTCTTCCAAATAAAGCAGAAAACTAAAACCTCCCGCAAATGCTGCATAGTTAACACAAAATTTGACATATTCAACACAGTAAAAAACAGGGGTTTTATATGAAACTCAAAGCGATATAAACTGAATATTATTGACAGATGTCTAACCTCTCTGAAACCACCGAAATCAGCTGTCACTATGAAACATTCATAACAGCCAGAGCCATCTTTTGAAAACGGACCGAACTAATTTGTACTCCCAATATTATTCGTGGATAATCTTCCCAATTATTTCGCGGGAAAACTTAAATTTAGATTTTCTCGATTGCACTATAATATCCGTTCACGGTCTCATAATGCCTCTTAAAGATACTGATTCTTGATTTATATTAATAGAAATTTAATACATAATTTATTTCCTTAACAATTATAATTAGAACAGAAATTAAAGAACATTTAATTCCAAATCCATCTATATATAACAAAGTTGTTTTCCAAAATATCATTTTTAGGAAATAGATTGTAATCTTGAAATGATGTTATTAAATTTTTTAAAATCATTTTATTTGACTGATATATTTTCCATAACACGATACTGAAATATGTAAACAATATTAATGCATAATTCGTGAATAAATAACAATGTATGTAAGTAATTATTTCAATAACTTTCAACAAACATTCAGAAAGGTTTCAAATATATTTCGGTAACCTTTCAGCACATCTTAAGGAAAGTTTCAAGTGCAAGAATCGCGGGAATTTTGCTGTCCTAGAATCATCTCAAAGCTATCTCAGAAATATTTTGAAACATTTCTGAAATGTTTCACTTCCTCACATGAAACATTTTTGAAATATCTCTGAAAGACTTCGGTGCTGTATGGGAAATGTGTCGGTTTAAAGGCATTGACGTCATCGATAAATTTTCTTATTTCAGAAGATTGTGGTTTCAGAAGTTTCCTTGTGAGTAAATAATGTAAGTTGAGGAAATCAGTTATCTCGAGTTATCCTCTTCGGAATTTATCGAACTCGCCTATGTCGCATGTGCCGAACTTTGTATTTCACACTCGTTCATTTACCTGGGTACGAGAGAAGATATGATTTTGCAGTGCTATCGTTCTCCCTGCGCGCAACAATATCAGAACAATCCTGATGATGCATTAGGAATCGTTTTGTCTACACACATTTTCACTAACCCCTTTCGCAGCTAAAGAGCGCTATATCGGATCGTATGCATAAATTTAACCCAGGAATAATAACTCTATTTTATTTTTTTAGGTAAACGATCACGAACACTTCATATGCTTATTCCGTTTCTTAAATATTTTTTAATTTCTCCTCATTTTTTTTCAAAAAGCAGCGAATAAATCTAGATTTATAATGCCCTAAATAATAATAAATTAAAGAGCAATCAATAATATCCTATATTTTATTAATAATAGCAACTTTTAATTAAACGACTCTACATAAGCCCAAATAACTATTCCTAGGTTAGAGCTTTGAAGAAAATTCAGCCTTTCTTTGTCCCGCCGGTGCATCGACAGCATCGTTGGCTTCAGCATATGTCCTTTTGCTAGTCTTTTTCTCACGTCTCCGCCGAACTGCGCGCGCGCACATGATTCTTTTTGGCCTGGCGCGTCTGCGCTCGTCAAGCCGCACGAGCAGCCGCCTTTTCCATTTTGGCGCCTGCGGCCGTGGTTTTAAATGTAAATTTCGGACCTGCCGAACAGGCCGAGCCGTTGACCAGAGAAAGTCGGCTTTCGCGCGGTGCGCGCCCTCCAACCGGTGTCGGATTTGCGTAAGGATAGCGAGAGACGGCATGGGTAGACGGTCAAGGTTAAATGGTCCGCGATTGTATGAACTTATCCCTGCAAATGAATCGCGTTGCAATCGCAAGAGACACACGCATACACTCGAGGGGTCGTGTAATGACGATTGCATTTAACAACTCGCGAATGCTCATTACTTAAACTCGATACAATTCCCACCGAGATGGGAATATTTTTTTCCTTCTTCTCTTTATGCATTTCGCCCATTTGGTCACGCAGATTGTTTGGATGTACATTTAAAGTACGTGATATTTCATGCGCGCAAGGTCGATTGTTTAATCTCGCGTAAAGCGCGAGACGTTGACGTGATTATATTCGAGTTTGAGCTAGAATACTGATTGCCGCGCGCAGGGAGCTAAATGAAATGTCTAATTAAACCAATGTGAATCGTAATGAGACCAGCCGTATCATGAAACTGCACGGTTTGCGAATTAAGCGGAAGCTGGTCGACGAATAATATCGCATTTCGAATCACGCTCGCAGTTACGTACGTTACACGAAACCGACAGGTTCGTTGGACAGACGCGCGTATGCGTACACTATCATTTCTCACCTTCATGCATCACATTCGGAAAAAGTACGTTCTGAGGAGCGTCGCAACATCTGTTACAAGTGTTATAAAAAATCACGGAAAATCCGAGCGTGAAGTGGTCTCGAGATCCGCCGGCCGTTTGTGCCCGATTCTACAAAGGGCCGCATCACTACGATGATGTAAAAAACGAGGAAACAGAAGAGAGCGTGAGTACCGAAAAGAAGCAAGAGGAGTTTCGCGCGTTTTACAGGTGAAGAGAGATGCAGGAAAAGGAGGAAGAGGGGAGGTGCGCGAAGAGCGCGCGGACGAGAGCGAGAGTGAAGCGTGTTTGCGTGCTTGTGTTTGTGTGTGTCGTGTAAAGTAGGAGGCCGGGAGTTCGGCAAAAGCGACGGATGGGACGGCTGAAGGAAAGAAGAAAAGAAGAGAGAGAGAGTGAGAAAGAGAGTGAGAGAGGGGGGGGGATAAGAGAGAGAAAAAAGGAGATAAAAGGAGGACAAGAAGAACGGACTGAAAGCGAGTCGCTGACACCGCGGAATGATGAATGCATTTGGGAGAAGAGCCGCATAAATCCTCGAGGATAATATCGCAACCCGCGCTGTCTGGCCGGCACTTTTCGACCGAACTTAGCCTTGAATTTACACGGACCTTGTGTCGTTGATAAGGAAAGTTGCGATTGTTCGCACGAAGATGTTACTCTCGTCTCTATGGCTGCCCTTTTCCTGCCTCGCTCAACGTTAAATAACGTACCACCCAAGTCGAAATTTTGATGCTGCTTTAATGATTTTAAAGATTTTTATTCAAATACATTTATAGACAGTGTTTGTCTTAGATGATTTCAAATTCATCTAGATGAAGATGATATGAAAATCCAAAAAATTCATCTTAGATGAGATGAAGTGGCTTTAAATGTATCTAGATGAAAGATAAGTAGCACTACTTATCTAGATAATTGTTTTAGATGATATTATTTTCATGAGATACTTTATAAAAATGTATAATAAAAATTACGCAGATCATAAAATTGCATAACGGTTAAGTAAATTGTCAACGTAGTCGCTCTAAATTTAAATATCCTACAAAAAAGACCAATAATCATTGACTGCTTACTAATAGCTGTGTTTTCGGAACGAAATCATTATTTCCGTCTTTTTATATAAAACTCATATCAGACTATTGACTATAGAGCAGTGCAACTAAAAAGAACAGACTATTTGTTTCAATTGATCAATTCACTTTAAGCCCGTATCACTATCAATGGTAAAGGCCGATCTGACTGCCGATTACAACTCTTAATGAACCAATTAAAATAAACTAGTTACATAATAGTTCACTATGATAAGTTCTTCAAAAGTCGGCAGTCGTAACTGCCAGTCATCCTTCACAGTCAAAAGTCGGCAGTCGTAACCGCCAGATCAGCCTTCACAGTCAATAGTCTGATATATATATATACACATATATATATATTATTTTATCATATATATTATCACGTCTTGTATGTTAAATTGCGTATAAAATATAATTAATTACCTCTATAATCTGAGCTGTAAATAGAGTTATAAAACGGCTAATAAATAGCTGGACGGATAATAAAGAGCTAGAGATTCTAAAACAGATAATAAAGAGCTGATGGAACATAATAAGAAATTATGTGTGTCCTGAATTACATTTATTTATTATATCTTTCGTTGGACGCGTTTATACAATCAATGGAAATTAGTGCAGTCAACCTGTTAAAGATTTAAGGGAGAGCCAAAATTTTGTTTTGGGAAAGAGCATATGCAACAAATCGAATTATTTGTTTACTCTCAGCCCATATTTTGGAAATAGAGATAAAAAAATGATCGTGCATTATATAATCGGGAGCGCAATTGGGGTCCATATATAGTTATCTGTTCCACACAGATAAAGTTGTTCGTATCGGCTCGGTCAGTTCGGCCTATTAATGCGAGAAAGCGAAATCCCGATCACGACCATTCTTGATATGTTTCGTTCGCGGTGGTCAAGCGCGCGGGCGAGGCGAGACACGTTCGTCGAGAAGCGTGGGAAGCTATGGCGAAAGGTACAGCTATAGAGGAAATATTTCACCTTCTTAGGGAGCCGCGTGTGCGCTGCTCGGTCATCACGTAATGTATCGTGCACGCCAGAACGGCAAGATAGTAAAATAGCACGAATGATGCGAGAATCAGCGAAAAGTATTTTCGGAAAGTATCAAAAAGAAGCGTATACGCGATAGCACCGTTCGTCCGACGAATGTGTGTGTGTATGTATGTGTGTATGTATCAGCAGAGATGGTTTAGAGTCATTAAATATTACGGGAGTGACGAATCGTGGAGTCTTTATCTGTACTAACACACACCCACACATACACACATGACACACGCACGCAAGCACGTGCGCGCACGCGCTCACACATACACACATAGAGGCATTTAAAATTTTTATGTTGATCTTGATAACGCTTCTCAAGGTCATCGTAAAGTCAAAATTTCAGTATTTAAGAATTTAATGTATTATGTATGCTGTCGTAAATCTTGAATATTTAATAACTCTGATATAAGTAATATTTATCTTATAATAGTTAATATACAAAGTGCCCTAAACCATTGTGTCATAAACGATATTTTAATAGCGTATTCCAAAGCTTAATTGAAGTCGAGAAATATTAACATAAAAGAATATCAAAGAATCAATATTTTTCGAGATATAACCTAATTAAAATAAAATAAAGTAAAAAAAGACGATTATTTCGAAAACTAAACTTCAGAAAACCAAATAAATAAAATTAATCTGTTCAGATAATTTCAGATATATACAAGGTATCTCAGATCCCACGGGGACAAACTTTATGAGAGTGTAGAATGAATTGAGATGAACAAAAAAATCATGTACCATTTTACAAGCAACATCCAAAATTTGAAGTTATTAATTATTAAAATTAATTATTGAAAATAGTCATGTATAAAGACTTCTTTTATTCATTTCAGCCTAGGCTGAAAAAATATTGAGATCCATGAAATCCAAATACCGTTTCAGGAATTGGGATCTAAAGAACTCAAAAAATCTAAAATCAGAATTTCCCCACCAGCCATTTTCCTCGGAAAATAGTAGGAATATTTACCTTGAGTGACATCTGACATATATCTGGTGAATTATGTCATAACAGGAATCAGCATTATCGACGATTTGAACTTTGGACAATAATATCTCATTATTTGTTTGTTCAATTTTTTTTATTTTTTACCATTTTTAATTCATTAAAAACGTAAGGCAATGAATTAAAAAAATGTGTTTTGCAAGGTTATTTTTCATCCACACCTATCGTCAGAGAGATGATGAGTAGTGGTCAAGTTAAATTATTTTCTGAAAATCAAAAATCCAAATTATATTTCAGTGACAAGATTTAGCCCAGAATTTACCTTTATTACAGATAAAAAAATGTTGAAGATAGGTAAATTTGTTGTTCTTATATGGAAACAGAGGAACTAAATAATAGAGGAACTAAATAATTTAATTAATAACTCAAAAACGTATGTTTTATTTGTAAAATGGTTCAAAATTTTTTTATTCAGAGTTGCCTAATTTACAAGTATATTACAACTGCTGTACCTAATGACAGGTTCCTGATTCGAGATTCAAGGTTCAATATACTGATGTCTGTCGATAGATACAATAGCTGTCATATAGCTGTCTCTTGCAAATAATATACAAATTTTTGAGTTATTAATTAAAGAAGGCTCTGTATATGGCCATTTGAATAATTAATAACTAGAATTTTGCGTATTGCATACAAAACAGTAGAAGACTTTTTTTGTTCACCTCAATCTGTTCTACTCCGTCACAAAGTTTGTCCTCGTGGTTTCAAGATATCCTGTATACTTGAACAAAATTATAACTGATAACTTATAGTTATAAAGATATATAATATTGAAAGTAATAATATTAGAATATAATATTATTAAATTAGAAAGTTGCGAAAAGTTGATATAAGTGATGATTCCTATCGACATCTTTTAATTAAGATATTGGATTCTAATTAAATTTTAGAAAATACGTTATTAAAGTATTATATAATAATTATGGGACATCCTGATTCATACTATTTTATTTTTATTATTTTATTTTATTAAATGTATACAAAGAAAGTTTCCTTTCTTACAAAAAATTGAATATATATATGCTTACATTTATACAGGCGATATACGAGGGTGGATCAAATATAAACGAGCCTTTTTAAATTGCGCGCCCGTCGGCGGCGTGAGGGGTCTGCAACGTTTTGAACAGTGGAGGGGGGTCATGTGGAAGACAGTAATGACGTTGGCACGCCACGTGCTTCTTACTCTCAGCAGCAATCACGCGAGGAAGAGGTACACTTCGCAGTTGCACAACGTGTTATTATTAAGTTTCTCGTCAACGAAAATGTAAATGCTGTTGAAATTCGGCGCCGTTTACTCCCACAGTTAGGGGAAAGAAACCTTTCATGGACTCGGGTAAAGCAGTGGTGTAACGAATTTAAGAAAGAACGGGAGCATGTTGAAAACATTGCCCACCCGCGTCGTCTCCGCAACAGCATCACAGCGCAGAACACTGAGGCTGTTCGAGAACTCATCGAAAGCAATCGGCACTTAACTGTTCTTGAAATCTCTCAGGAACTTCATTTTGAGCTGCCTATTAATCAAAAAGGCGCGGCATTCCGATAAGAAGTGTGTTGCTTCTCCATGACAACGCCAGACCCCACACCGCAGCAGTAACACAACAAAAATTATATTAATATGCACGGCCGATATGCACAGGTTTTTCCTAGAACATCCACCCATGCGACTTCCATATGTTTGGACCACTCAAGGAAGTCCTTGGTGCTTCACAACGAACGAGAAGGTGCAGCAGTTCGTGTGCAATTGGTTTGATACACGTCCGCGAACTTTTTATGATACCGGGATTAAAAATTTACCAGACCGTTGGAGGAAGTGTATAGATAAGATGGGGGACTATTTAGAAAAATAAGAAAAATGTAAATTAGAATTGATTATGAAAAATATATGGATTTTTTGCAAAAGGCTCCTTTATATTTGATCCACCCTCGTAACAAAAGCAAAAAAAATTTATTTTGGTAAGTAAATCAATAATTTAATTATATATTTTTCAAGATTAATATTTTATCTTAATTAATTTAAAAAATTGATTTTTTTAAAATATTGAAAGTCCGCAAAATGTGCAACGAAATCATATTTCATCATTTCTCCAAAATTCTCCACAGAGAAAACATAACTCTTAATCCTGGTCATTTCAACACCATTTAACCGACGTTATCCAAATTACATATTTTCGCAAATAGATTTACTACATTGTAACGAAGTATGAATTCAGAAAATCAATATCGTATATTAGAAGATTTGAGTGACATTGTGAAAAATAGTACAATAATTTAATATGAATAAATAAATAAATAAATAAATAAATATATATATATATATATATATATATATATATAAATCTTACCATGCTTCTATAGCAACGATCCTCATAGAAAATGACGAAACAAATTTTTCGCAATAGCTCAGTCGTGAACAATGCTACCATAGCGATATTTTGTCTAATATTTCCTTCCTCCACAGAAAATAGAAACTTACAGAATTCAATTTGTACTGACTATTGAGATATAGAAGTGACCGTCAATATTCACTATACCAGTATTATTCCCTTACCTATATTCTCCCTTATACTAATAATATACTAATAATAGTTCTACTAGTGGTATACTAGTAATAGATTAATAATGCTAAAATGGGAATATATCTAAAATATATACGTACGCGGTACTTGGAATTTAATAACCGCACAATAGTATAGATATGATTTTTTTAAATATTTACCATTCATACAAGTCACTACGATCAATAACTGATATAATTTCTCTCAAGAATTCTCTCAGAATTTATTATAAGCGTAACAATTGACATAATTTGCCAAACGAGTCGGGATACGTCAAGAGTAGTAGCGTGTCGATATCGAGTCGAGTATAACAGTTGTGCTCATTCCGAGATATCACTATGCACTTGTCTGTAAACCGAGAATCGAACTTGTAAAGTTAAATTTCCGAAGACAGGGAATATTTTCGAGAGCCGAGACATTTGCAAAACGCACGCTCAATATTTAAGATAACCCTTAGTCCTTGATTAAGGATGACCTGGAAAGGCTTTGGCGTTTGCCAAGTACGTGACAAAAATAAGGTCGAAGCTTCCTTGATTTCCATACTCGCGACAGTTCGACATTACTAAAACGTACGTACGATCGAAACGTTTGCATCTATAAAAAGCCTTATTAATTTCACGATACGATTAAATTTCGACAAAAGAGTTGAATCGGTTACGCTTCTTTACGCCATAGACGGATAGGATTTCTAGATATCTATGTAAGTACTTGAATCTTTTCTTCATTGCACTTAATAATGCGGATTCGCGACACGGATGACGTAACATGTGCAGTCTCGGCCCAGACACGTGGGCATATGACTTGATAAAACTGTCCCATAGTCTTGTTGAGCAAATCACACTCGAAATGACTAATTCGCGACTTTTTAAAGTCAAGATGTAGCGGGATCTCTTATTATTTCGCGGAGAAGTTTGTACCTACAACGGTTAAAAATGTAAAGCAAGGTCAAATTCTCGAACATCAACAAATGTGATTTGTTCTCGTTGAAAATTGATCGTAACGTTAATAACAGCGAGTGATGTTACGGAGAAAATGTAGCTGGCGTGAAATTGAGTGAAACGAAATTCATCTTACTAAAATTTAATTTATATTGAAATACTCGTTAAAATATCGGAGATTCAAGGAAGGGGGAAGGTATTCCTTTGAAAGAGAAAAAGAGCTGGGCGTTCCTTTAGAATTTTGCCGTGGTGAATCCTGCGCGCGTTTCGTGTGAGACTTGGAAAGGAGACGCACAGAAAACAAATAGAATTGCATACACGGCGCAAGCGAAGGCTTATTGCGTAAAATGAATCACAAGTGGTCAGGCAGGCTCGCGTGAACGTGCAACCGGTCAAAGGAACCCCCCGATTCTATTGCAAGCCCCGACCGGTTGACGATGGAATTTCTGTTCGGTTGTTGTGTTCTTCCTCTTTTTCCATACCGCCTGGTTCGTTGTCGCTTTAGCCGATTGTGTTCCTAATTTTCCTATTTTATCGCGACTTCCTCGTGCGTGCTTGTCCCAGTTTAGGGGAGAAAACTGAAATCGATGCTGCAAATATTATTATTCGAGTAGACATTTTTTAGAAATCGAACGACGAAACAATTTCTCAGTTTTCGCTCAAAGTAGAATTTTGATTCATAAAACTTCGTGATTTTTTATTTTATATTTTTCTGCAATTATTTGAAATACATGAAACATTATGTCGTTTAAGCATCCCCATTTTTTAGTCATCAATTATTTGAAGTATTTATCAGTCTTTCTCCCACGACAATTTAATGGTGGTAATCGGCCGATAGACTTTTTATATTTTTATTTCGCGGTTACACTGATAATTGCTTAAACATTGAGATGCCGATCGGAATATTAAGGATGACGTGCAGTCTCTTAATTTCCTCGAAATTTCTTCGAAATGAAATCTTATGTGTAGACTACATCTAGAATTGTGAATATGAGTATATTTTCCACTTTGGATAGATTGAATTTTAAACAAAGCGAGGTAGCGTCTCCGTCAAACGTCGAGGTAGCTATGAGGAGCGGATATTCGAGATTTTCTCAATTCCATGTTGCTTTGGAACTTCGCTGAGAGAAAGTGCCGTGCCCCCTCGGGGAACGTCAGTCCGAGTTCTTTGGATCGGGCTTCGAATTGCCTCGTAGTAGATTATCGACCGGCGTGACGCAACCTCTTATATTGTCTGTGTCGTAAGAGAGCACAATTTCGGCCCATAACCGCTCGTAAATCTCGATTTGTACGCCCATTGGAAAAAGGATTCATCTTAACAACAAACAGCGATGAGTTCTTCGCCAAGCGCGGTTTTAACGATTGCTCGAAGATACAATGGATTTGCGTTCTGCTCACCGATTACAAACGTAGACGTTAGAGATCGATACGGAGTAGTATCCGGAATGAAGAGCAGTGGAATATTCTCCAGTTTAATAAACTTTATTAATTTTCCAGTTTAATAAGTTTTAGTAATTATTGGTCTATAATAATTCTTTTTCGGATTTATCATTAATTCCTTTTCCGATAGTTGCTCTCTACAAAAAATTAGTTCAAATCGAGTTTAATCACTTCTTATTTTGCACTTACTTGACGTGCATTAAATTAAATTAAATTTGGTAATACAGTTTGTTTAATAAAAGCGTGACCAAGCAAACTTCTGTTTGAAAACTATTATATCGAAAACTTTTTAACGAATAGATAGAAAGACTATTCTCCTACAACGCATAATACATAGAGTCTCGGTTATTATGTAACTTTCGCTAAAGAACGATAAGCGTTTAATGATGCCGTTTTTAATGAGCGTCGGATATGCCAAAAGATTCGAAACTTTTCCTTTGCAAACATCTGAAAGGATCAAAAATATCGCGGAACTAGGCTGCAAAATCAGTGATGTGAGTAATTAATTAAAAATAGGTTCAATTCTAATGATTTAATTTACTTCTACTTTGTCTTTAATGATATCTTAAATTTCCATGCTCGCCGTTTTAAGCGTCAAAATGGGTTGTTCTACAGTAGGATCTTAAGTATTAAAAGTTCAAGAGAGAAATTAACAATTATAGTATCACCAAAGTTAGTTTGTATTAGCCTATAAGTTAAGTTTAAGTAAATGCAAATTATCCCTAAGAGCGCCAAAATAGAATCGAAATTTCGACTTAAGTACATATTCATTTCTCACGAATTTACATCGCTCAAAAACTTGCTTCTCACTGATTCCGGCCAATTCCAATCCAGATTGCGTTTCCAACAAAATTGTCTATCAAAGCAACGACCCCGTGGGGTCCCGATGGAGGCCCCGGGTCATTTAAATTAGGCCCGCAACGAACAAACCCCGCGCACACACATACACACACACACACACATCTCTAGCTGATTTAAAGCGGCCATAATTTATCAATTTAGTGAGACATTTTTCATGACGATCCGCCTGTCCGATCTTCATAGATGCCACTATAAGACGAGAGAGGTATAAGGAGATATATATACCGGATGTGCCTCCCCGTTGCGCGAGGTAGGCAGAGCGACGCGATATTTACAGTCTGCGCTTACCCACATCCCCACAACGCGCGCGGTTTTACTCCTTTATCCTCGTTCTCATCCCCTTGCCCCGTCGCCCTCTCTCCTTTTCTCGCCTGCCACGCTTAACACCCACCCACGAATACACGGTACGGTCTAAGAGATATGGGGACGTGTAAACGTTACGCGCGCGTCTGTTATACCTCTATACGGAACTGCCGCCACAACCGTAGCCGCGACCGCAGCTGCTCCGCCTTTCTTCCTCAGAGAGCATCCGGAGGATTTCGTGATTCAGGTTTTCTTTCGGAACACGATAGACGGCGGCAGATAGATGAGAACGTATGCGCGCGGAAAGTGCAAACGTCTTGCATCATCGTCTCGAGTAGACAACAGGTACTGGAATAACCAGCGGAGATATATATTAACACTGAAAAAGCACAGACTGTATATCACAATAGTCCTCTTAGACAGCGGAATTTCACGGAGTGTTTTTCGCGAAACGGTCCTCGTTACGGTCGGACGTCGTGAAATAAGACGAAAAATATAGAGAAATGTAAAAAGTTTCGTCGTCGAATAATAGACGCCATTGCAAAATACGTCTCTCGCCTAGTTCCGCTCCTACTTTTCCGGCAGTAGTTTGGAAACAATAGGAGAACTTAACATATCGATGATCTCATCTACTTATTATCCATTGCATCGTTACTACACCGAAGAAAATAATTCTTAAAATAAAATAAATGTATTTCGTTAAATATATTTTTTTATTTAGATAAATATTTATTAAATTTAAGAAAAAAAATTCATAAATATAAAGTAATATTTTTTTAAGTTTGTAAAATTATTTGTGAAATTGAATTTTTAGATTAAAAATATAAATTTTTTTATTTAAAATACCGCTGTACAAAAAAAGCAAATGATTTCTTTACAAGAAAAAAATGAGTTTTTTAAATGTGAAAATTGTGTTTAAATATTTGCTTGAAATATTTGCTTAAAAGTAAATAAATACAAATAAATCATTTTGTAAGTTTAAATGAATTATTTTCTGATATTAAAAGAATCTTCTTTTGTTTTAAATAAAAAATATTTTTTACTATTAGAAAACAATTGTGATATTAAAAAATATCATTTTATTAATATTTTCTTCTACTTGAAGATTTATTTTTTTAATCAAATAAACATTTTTTCAATCTAAAAAATTATTTAATTAAAGGATTATTTTCAATATCTTATCAAGTGATGATACTGCCATTTTTCACCTGTTTTGAATGCGATTCCATTTGAAAAAATTTAGAGAGTAGTTTGTGTCATCTTGATGACGTCAAATATTCTATAAACAGTATTAAATGTTGCGTATTGCATTTGTCAAGTGTGTTAACATTCGCGATAACACTCTCTTCTTAGGAAATCACTATTAGATATTACGTTCCAAGTTCCTATTTTTCCCCGATTACACAAATCTCGATTCGCTTCGCCGTGACTTTTTCTCCGAGTTACGAACATGTAATCGGGACTCCGATGCCAGGCGACATTCAAAGTTCTGTCCTCCCTCGGTCGGGCAACAATTAAGTTTATAATGTTTGGAGTGTCGATAAAAAGAGAGGGGCGTTTTGTCGTTCTCAACGTTAAATTGTTCCGGTTTAACGGCACCCAGTCGGCGAAAGGGACGACCGATGGAATTCACGAGAACGTCACATCCTCCGTGAATTAAAAGCTGTAGAAAGAGGGTCTGCGCTGCTAATCCGGAATAGAGGTCAAACGACGAATCAACTAAATTAGACTCGATCTAATCTGAAAGGAGAACCTTGTGCGTATTTTTTCATTTCTAGTCCCCTATCGTATGCAACGAGGAAGTCGCGCGTATGCGATGATGCCGAGGAAGTGAAGTCACGTGCTTTTTCCACGGAAGATTCGGATTGACTCTTTGAGAAACCTTATTCATTGAGAGGGAATTTAACAATCACTTAACGTATTACTTCACGCCAGCATAAAATATGTAAAGGGTGAATGAAAATTATGTGCCTTTAGTCGTATCGGCGTCTCGGAAAGGCTCGTCGGAAGATCAGCAAACCGATTCATCGCGATTTATATCTGTAATTTCTACCTTCTTTCCTCCCTCTTTTCCTTTAATATACAACCCGTAAGGGTATACGACTAATTTTATGATAGATTTATGCTGATTATAATATAAGAAGAAAAATAATTTTACTATTGTAGCAAAACCATCGTTACTACTGCATATTAAAGGTGTTAAACTAATGTTGCTCCTTTCTAATGTTACTTTTTCAATGAGTTATGACGATTTAAAGAGTAAAGCATTTTCAAGTCTTTTCTTTAAAAACCTATTAGGTCATTAAATATGAAATGTCCCATTTCGAATAAAAAATTTGGCTCATCATATCTCAAACAAGAAGCAGTACAATTAATCAAAGTATGCGCCTAACTATCGACATAATTTTGCCATCTTAACGGTAGCTTATTTATTTCGGCAGCGTAGAAGCCTGGAGAACGAGAGGCAATGAAATCACGACAGGCGTTTTCCACAGCTTGTTGAGAATTGAAAGATCTGTTAAATACGGTGGGTGACGAAGAATTTCCAAGTCCATCTCCTGTAGTTTAAGCAACGTTTTTTATGCGACATGTGGTCGAGCGTTATTTTGCAAGACTATTAGCCTATCTCTATTAACCAATCATGGCTGCTTAATCGCAAGCTCCCTCATCATTTCATCCAATCATAATTCATTAGTTGCAGTAGACATCCACTTTAATCGATTGACTAGATTTCATGAAGCTATAGTGGATAATAATACCAGCGCTGAACCACCAAACAGATACCATTCGTTTTTTTGTGAATATTCGATTTCAACTGTGTTTCGGCACTTCATCCAACTATTGTACCGAAAGCTTGCGATTGTTGAAAAAATCCATTTCTCATCATATGTAGTAATACGATGTAGAAATGATTCGCTTTTATGCCATGACAGCAAAGATGATCAAGCTTCGAGACGATTTCTCTTCTGATCTTCGTTTAAGGAGTTACACCACTCTTGAGGTCTGAAAACATAGAGTAATTTTAGGATTTTTTTGTGGTTAAACAATTAAATATATAGAAATTTGGCTTGAAGACCTTTAAGCTATATAGTTTGCACTATATGAAACACTTTTTTTTATTGATTTGTGTCAAGATGGCGGCGTTAGAGCTTTGTAAATGAGACTCCGTTTTTGAAATGGGCCTTCGTAGCTTGCAGCAGAACACTTTCACTGAGAATAAAAAGCAACATATCTTCATAATCTATATTAAATTTACTAGAGAAGTACATACATATATGTTAAAATATTGATTTGTGTAGAAATCGTGAACACTTGAAATCAAAGGTTCAGTTTTACTCCAAAAATTCAATGAAAAGCAATTTATAACAAAAAAGTTTTTAACCGATTGTAAAACTCGTATGTACTTCATTAGAGAATTTAGTTTAGTAACTACTGTAAAAATTTCAAGTGAATCGGATTTTCTTTGGCTATTCCAGACGTTCTTCATCATGAAGGTCGAAATTTCCACTTTTAAACCACTAGAACTATTTCTTACAAGTACTGTAGGAAACAGCATCCTTTCCCAAAGCCGCATAAATCATTTCCTGGGCTTCAGCGGGAATTTTTTCCCAATTAGAAGGCGAAAAGGAGGCAGTGCCTTAAATGTTGCTTCTCAAACGACATTACTTTCACCATTGCTCTCAAAATAAGTAATTAACTATAAGTAATAAATTTAGTAATAAATTTCTTTAAGGATTATTTGTAAAGAAAATTTAGTAATAAATTTCTTTAAGGATTATTTGTAAAGAAAATGTCCAATTATAATAACGCACACACAAAGTATTAAAAGCAATACAAATATTTGCTGAACGCAGCGACAGGAAGTAATTGTAACAAACAATACATTCATAATTCCTCACGAATTCTCAGAATATTCAAAATATTGAGTCGCGAGATATTTGTTATAATGAATTTCTGAGGAATACCTCAAGACGAACTAATTGTGGTTAATTTTTTAAGAATTCTTCAGATATTCATTTTTCTAATTCTGTACATATTCTTTAAAATAAATCCTCTATAAACTTCTATTCACCTCCTATTTGGGTACTATTTTTTCGGTTAAAACTAGAAGATATAACTGAGAGAGGCCGAAAATGACTAATTTTTAGTGGGATTCTTTCCAGTGCATGTTTATGCTCTGTTTCTACGCCGAACAAAGCCCATCAAAACTTCTATTTTGCTTCTCACGCAATTACGCTCGCATAACTCATGACTTTTGTAAAGCGCCCACAATCGACATATTTGATACAGATCAACGCGATAATGGTATCTCCTGTTAATGACAAAATCACTTCCCGTCATATGAAGGACAGGACATTATCATATAATAATTATACAATAATGGGCAGTCGCGCGGCGACGAATTAAGTCATCTGCGTGCATCAGTCGAAATTTCCAGGAAAACGGTGATCGCTTCTTTTGCCTTATCTCGTATTACCGCGGCGCTCTGACGCTCGATCGAGCCGCATAATAAATCACCGGACGTCGATGACGACGATCAGCCAGATCTTTTTTTCCCGTCCGCGAATGGTGCATTGATTTCTGCTTCCGTAGGATGTGCAACGACGCATTCGCGGTAGCGACCTGTCCGTCTTGTAACCTTGCGGAAAATGGAGCGGCGGTTAGAAAAGGCGATATTATCATTTCTAATGAGGTTTGTTACGTTATAAAAGGATCGCGAATCATATACGACGAAAGTTCTCTCACCGGGATCCCGACCTACGCTACTTTGTTGCTACACTGTACTGTGTTTCCCGCGATTGTTATCACTTCATATCGTATCTATACGTTGTGATATGCAACGATGAAGATATGTACCGATATTGCGATGGCCGATATACCGATATAGCGATCGGCTTGTTTTAAACCAACAATATAAAACACCGCTCGCCATTTTCGATGTTTGGCGAAAATGGACGCTTGCAGTCGAAAACTCTCTTTTGTACCTCACGGGATCGTCAATAAAATACTGTGCCGGGAACGGCACGACATATTTTCGTTACTTTCTTGTATCTTACTTTTCCTCGTGACGCAATGGCAATGATGAAGTGTGAAAACGAGCGGGAGAATATATTTCGGTGCCTGCATGTCTATCACATTGTTATCGAGTATAGTAATTTTAACAAGCAATGAATATCTACGCAGCGTGAGGCAGACGCATCGAATAGACAATACGGAGTTTTAGAAACATCTTTCAGATACACGTTTCAAGTAAACGCTGCGTCCCGATATTCACTGCCTGTACTGCAAATTTACAGTTTATGTTATGAATTCTATAGATTTGAAGTGCCAATAGTGAATACCGGGACGCACTTTAGCATTTACTATATCTGAAAGATGGTATTTTGTGTGTGTGTGCGTGCGTACGTGCGTGCGTGCGTGTATATGTATGTGTGTGTGTGTGTGTGTGTGTGTGAATATGTGTGTGTAAAAATGATGAATTAAAAGTGAAATATTTCACAAGAAACTTTATGAGAAATGTGTTTCTTGTATGTACTTTGAAATTAAAAATATATTTAATATTGTGAAAGATTTTTCGAAAAAATTAGGATAAGAAAAAGTAAAAATGAAATAATTTTTAAAATAGGATTCACTTTATGTGGTAGTCTGTCAAAAGTATTTTATGTTAAATGTAAAAAATTATCGATATTAATTTGTGAAATGTAATAGAACATATAAGAAAAATGAAATGTACGAAATATATGTATTTTCTTATTTATAATATGACACACTTTATTATATTTTTTAAACAGATATATAAATATATATGTAAAAAATCAATTTATATAAATAATCAATATATGAACAACAGAATTATCTTAAAAAAAAAAAATTAAAACACAAGATATTATAAAAAATAGTAACATGGTATTTGTTTCATCGACCATTGGTTGACCATTGGTCACAAAAACTTGTGATTGTATCTAGGTTAATACGTTATATATATGTTATATATAAATTTATCATATGCTAAATAACATGTTTCGTGAGTGCAACTAGCTTTGGTCCACAAATCAATGAACAAATTTTTTATTATGAGTAAGGATACTTTAGAGACTATATTTACATTGAAGAGACGTTTTCTTCATTTATTCTTTATTATTTTCGACATGGTAGCATGACAGAAAGCCGCATTAACAAATAGCAGTGGTCACCTGTTGTAATTCAATTTGTGTAGAATTTTACATTACCATTATGTTGTCTACTGTTTCAGCCTTCTGTATCTTTAGCGTTGGTTCGTCATCACAACTACTGTTTAATATTGAATTATTTTGTGTATCAGTGGACATTTTTATAAATGGTGGTTCTATAACATTTTCTGTCAGTGCTTGTATATCACTACTTATTGGCGCTTCATTATCAAAAAATATTGTCACTTCAAATATATCTCAAGGAGCAAGAGCAAGTATCACAGTTAGTCACAAAAGGCACCGAAATAGGAAAGAAAACTGAGAAGGAGTTATTATTGTTTTGTCTATATCATTATTGAGGAAATAATTTTGTATACTTAACATTATGATCTGAAAATCTGATTAAAGTTAAAAATTAATCAGATAATATTGAGTATAATATAAACAACATTATATTTATTATTGTAGATTTAACAACGGAAAATAAATTTTATTATATATTGCCTTGTAGATTCTGCATTGAAAAAGAAAAATAGATTCAGATCAAAGCGACACTTTATAAATATCTTGTTTAGTGATGCTCATGTAATGGTTATTAAGTATGAACTTTTTCCAACTTCCTTAATAGCAGAATTCGTCGAACCAATATTGACTACAAATTGAATTCCAATATTGACTCATGTTTATAAAATAGTCGACAAAGTTTGCTTACATAGTTTGACAATAGATTGGCAACAGAAACCAAACAGAATCTGCAATACGTTCTATTAGGCGTTCCAGTTAGTTGTGAGAACTCACTATAGATGGCTGTAGCTACAAATCTATTAGAGGTATTTTGAAAGCTGATACGCCATTTCAAAGCTCGGTCACTTTTACAGATAATTTGACACGTCATATGCATTTGTAAACATAATCATACTTTTTAGTACAATTGAAAATGGAACGTGATAAAGATTATTTTCGTTATTTATTACTTTATTGCTTTGATTCGAAGAAAATGGCTGCCGAAGCTCACCGATTCATCTCAGAAACTTATTCTGTATCTGCTCCATCAGTTAAAATATGCGGGTACTATAATGTGAGTACTGTAATGTTTCGACGATTTAAAAAGGGTGATTTTGATTTGAAAGAATGTTCGGGTCAAAAAATAAAAAAAAATCGAAGATGCCGAATTGCAATCATTATTAGAGGGAAACTCAACTCAAATGCTTCAAGAATTAGCTAAAGCATTAAATGTTGATAAATCAAACGTTTCTAATCATTTACACGCAATAGGAAAGATTCAAAAGGAAGGCAAATGAGTTCCATATGAATTTTCTGAATTGGCTATTCAAAATCGTCTAGCTATTTGCGCTTCATTGCTTTCTCATCATAAAAAGAAGCAGTTTTTATATCAAATTATAACTGGTGATGAAAAATGGACCTACTATAGTAATTCTAAGCGTAAAATATCGTGACTAGGTCCAGGCCAACCATCGACATCGACTCCAAAACGTAACATCCAAATAAAGTTTTGTTGTACATTTAGATACGAAAACGTCATGTATTATGAGCTTCTGAAACTGAATTCAACAGTCACTGCTGAACGTTATCAACAACAATTATTTTATTTCATTTAAATTAATTGATATGAATTGTGCTTTGAACCAAAAACGTTCAATAATAGTTCGAAGAAAACGCAAAGTGATTTTGTTGCGTGACAATGCTCGATTACACGTTGCAAAAGCAGTTAAAGATACGTTATCGGCACTTCAATGGGAAGTCTTACTACATACCGCGTATTCACCAGACTGTGCTCCTTCAGATTATCACTTGTTTCGATCGATGCAGTACAGCCATGCTGACCAGCACTTCAAAACATATGAAGAAATAAAAAATGGCTCGATGAATGGGTTGCTTCGAAGGACGAACATGATTTTTATAGTGATCTTATAGTAATCTTCATTTATTGCCAAAAAAAGCGGGAAAAGTTATAGCTAGTGATGGAAAATATTTTAAATAAAATATAATTTCTCTAAAATAAACGTATATTTTTTGTAAAAAATTCCTCGAAACTAACCGGAATACCTAATATTTAAATACAGTTATAAGTGATTGTGAAACGACAGATCCTACTTAGTTTTGGCTATTAATTTGTTATCATGCCTTGTTAACAGATCTTGTTACATTTTTTCTAGTAAACTGTTGACAAAATTTATAGCAGATACTGCACGAAATCTACTTCTGCAAATTTGATTACCTGGATGACTTTATATTAGACAACATTCATCCAATGTATCCTCAATGAATGTCGATGTAATTATTGTCGAAAAAATGTATTGTCTGTGAATTGTGTTACTAGAGTTAGAATATGTTAGGTGCTTCAATTTCTATGTAATATTTGTAAGTTATATTGATAAAAATGACAAAAATTTATGGAATTAACATTGAAAACATTCATGCTCAATCAGCAAAACAGAAAAGCAAAATCTCTGTTGAAAGGCGTCACTTAGCTCTGATAAGTAAGATATTATAAATTGAGAATTTACTTATTAAAATTGTCGCTTCAACGTTCTAAATGTAGATTTGTTAAGATGTGTTTCATGTTGTTTTTCATTTTATAACTCACTGTTCAATATAAAACTCTGCGGTACAAAACGCGCACAAACGCATTGATTAGTTCGTCATATCGTATATTGCAACGCAAATCAGTAAACGGGAAATAACTTTTGTTTCAAACAAATAAAGATTTGTTTCTGTAACGTAAATTTAGTTTCTGAAAGTAAATGTCACTCGTCTATAAAGAGAAATCAATTGTAAATAAATGTTATTAAGCAATAAATATCGAGGAAGAAAATGACACAACATTTGTTTCTGAATATTTCGACTTTTTTCTCAATATATTATTTAGGAACATTATAAATATAGATTTACTCGCTACTTTTTGAACAAAATGAGGAAAAACCAAAAAAATATTTAAAAAACAGAGCAAACACATCAAGTCTTCGTAATCGTTTATGTAAAAAAACGTAAGGTGATCCGTTCCCTGAGTTAATTAGCAATGCAGGTGATCCATGTGCATCTTCTTCCTCCTCCTAAATCTGTTTAATATCGATATTCGATGTCCCAGTTTCGTTATATCCGATTGTCTTTAGGGAGCTAGTCCCGACAATTAATGCGAGTCAGATGTATTAATACGCTATATATCGGGAGTATCCGTCCTTTAAGGCGTTCTGCTCGTCCTCTTGACCTTCCACCTTCGATGTCCCATCCCACTCCCCCAATCGCAGCTAATCGTCCGCCCACCGTAATTCTCAATATGTATTCGCTTTCGCACACGTTCACAGATAACCACCACCACTACCACTATCATTACCACTACTATCATCCATCCACCCACTCACCTACTACTATCAGCTTCGCTATAAGCACAAGCGACGGAAACAACAACGCGAGGGTGGTGTCCGACCCTCTTGGTGACCGTCAAGGCTCAGGTTGGGCGGCGAGGGGAGCCAGGAGTAGAGAGAGCACACTCGGTCGATCTCTCGTCGTTGCCAGGCGACGAACATCCACTACCACCAGGCTCTTTCTCTCACCTATGACTAACCCTGGAGCGTAACTCCTGAAAACCGGCACCGGCGCCGTGGCGCCATCTACGCCGCCCGCCTGCGGGACTTCACCCTCGCGTGCCCCCTCGTCTCGACCCCCGCAGTCGCGCGATGCACCCCGCGACGCTCGGTCCCGCATTCCGAGGCGCCGCCGGTCGTCGTACGTTTCGCTTTCGTCGAGCGTCGTCCCGTGCCGATGGTGGTGCGTTCGCCGGCGCGTGGAGGGTGAATTCACCCGGCGAAAGTCACCCTCCCCGTGGAGGAGGATCCCGTTCAGGCGACGACGGTCACGAGGCTCCTATATTCGGGAGTTCTGGACGAGTGACGACAACAACGGGGGTTGAATTGTCGTCGTTGTCGTCGTCATCGTCATCATCGTCGTCGTCGTCGCCATATTGCTGAGGCACGACGCCCCCGAAGAGCGTCTCCCGCAACGCGGTGACGGATACGGTGATGTGGTGGTGCGTACGTCCCAGGCTTATTTTTTGATAATGTCGTCATTGGTGGCGAGATCGCGCGATAACCCCGCTCCGCGAAAAGTTCTCTCTCTCTTTCTCTCTCTCTCTCTCTCTCTCTTTCTCTCTCTCTCTCTCTCTCTCTCTCTCTCTCTCTCTCTCTCTCTCTTTCTCTCTCTCTCTCTCTCTCTCTCGTGCGCGCGCGCGCCCATTGCGCTCATACCCATCGAGGGTCATTGAACCAGGGGTAAGTTAAGTCGGCAGACATATCGCTATTGACATGTACTTTGTAAGTGCTTGTCGCAACTCTTGATTGCTGCCGAAATCGTAATTCAATTATTTAAATTAGATCTCTGATAGAATGTTATTCAAAAGCCTGTTTTCTAGAGTTTCAAATACGAAAAAGTGGAAAGGAAGGTGGCAAAACTGAATGAAGAGCCGAAAAGACATAAAGCTCCAATATCTTTGGTGTTTTCAGTTATATATGTACTGTCGGAGAATAAATTACAAGGAAAATTAACTGTAAATGAATTTCGCAAAAATATGTGTACAGCAATGAACGCACGTTGATATTTCTCGTATAGTATTATCATCACGTTTCATGTCGTTGATGACAGTATCAAGAAAGAAAGTAATGATTGCTCGCATTTCTTGATAATAATAATAATTGATCTTGATAACACTTTATGATACTTGATGATAATATTTTTGCTACGTAAATCAATATTCCAGCATTTGACGTTATCGACAAAATTTGCGAGACATTTCGCGATAAAGTGGATCAATAGTGTGTGAGATGAATTTATGCAACAACTAACTTGTGGGACTCCGATCATGGCTAATAAAAAAATCGGAGTGAAAACACGAATATTATTGGTGTTCACATCGATATCGCGTTTTGAGTTTTAATTCACGCAACCTTTTGAGCTCGACTCGTTACCCTTTTAACCTTTCCACTGCCCAATAAATGATTTAATTATATCCCGCTATTTTTGTCGTTATCTGCCTACACTATGCCTGTCACTCTTCTCCCTAATATATTATTACCTTTCGAAATCTGATATAATAAATAATGGCCTTTAATATATTTAGTAATTAATGAACCTGGCAGAATATTGTGCCAGGGTAAGTTTTAAAGTGAAATAGGAGTGCCTGTTTATCTAAAAGATGAGGCTCTTCAGCTGTGTAGAAGATCAACCAATTATCGAAGATGTTTTTCGGAAACATGTGACATCTTCTCATTTTTATTTTTAACTTTGCTGTATCAGAATATTTTTCTTTTTGTGTGAATCTGTTTTGTGACTAATAAGTTGTTTTCCTAAAATTACATTTTCTCCGTATACACTATGGATTTAATAGCGGCTTTTACGAGTGTAATTTAGGACACGAGCTTATCCCATAAAATTAAATTTTATAGGAGACCATTAAATTTTAATAAAGAAAAATCAGAATTTAAGTGTGAATTTAAATGTCGCGTATGATAAGTTAATTTACACGTAACATTATCACGTGATTAGTTCGGAAATTTAAATATTGCATATATATTATTTGTGGACGAACTACCTAGCTCAAGAAACAAATATAAATCCCGGACGGAAAAATTACTTATCTGCTATGCCAGAGGATCTTGCACAAAACTTTTAAGTCAAATATTGTTAACAATAACATTGTATACAACATTAAAAACTATATATTTGAAAATGTTACATGTTATATCGTTTTAATAACATTGTATTAATAATTTCCTGCTTACTGAGTAGAATATGCGTGAATATGCCGTATTTAAAGCGTGTGTGGGTATCTGTATTTACGCGAATGCGTGTAAATATGTAACTTAATCTGATATATATGCAGAATCTACGATGTGCACATAGGCTTTAAATACTTTCGGGATGCTTTATTAACGTAAGTTCTCTTGCTTCTCACATAAGGATGCTTGATTTATGAAACTTCTTGTAATAACTTAGAATTTAATAAAAAACTACATCAAATATCACGCCAAATAATAAAGTATTAATCGAAAACTGTACTTATATGAGAGCACTGAAATATCTTATCCTAATTTATTCAAAGATGCTTCATGTATAATTATTGGCCTGAAATCATTGTTATTTTGAAAGCTTTTCACTTTAAAATATACATGTGTAACTTAAAATATTACAGAATAAAGTAGGAATACATCTTACTCGGTAGGAATAAAAATTGTGATATTAGCGATTTTATGTATTTGGCGTCTTGTACAAGTCAAATGATTGATTATTTGGGGTTGTACCCATTGAAACTTTTCATTTCTATAACAAGAACTACAATATATCATATTTTCGGCCAATTCCACTGAAATACGATTTTCATAAATTCTGTGTGAGGTACTTCCGCGATTTTTCGATGTGACTACGCGAATAAATCGCAACAACAAAATTTCATATCTACCGTCCGGGCATACGAGAATAAAAGCTATACGTACAGATGAATTCTCGTAAGGGCGGATGTTTTTCAGTAAGGAAAAGCGCAGAAACAAAGAAGGAGAAGGAAAAAAGGAGAAGTTCTTCCCTCATTCGTTCGCAACGTCAACTCTCTTTTAGTTCACGATATTCTTCTTTTGTTCGCATCTATTGCTTGCAAATGCAACACGATTCGTTATGTGTTCACAGGCCCATCGTGCCCCCGAAACTTCCCCCTGCAGCATCGCTGCTTCTACACAATTCGTAATATTCTCATATCCAATAATCGAAATTTTCAATACGCAAGAACTGTACGATTATAGTCGAAACTTGGAGGGGAAACTTTTTAATTTTATACTTCTACGCATAGGCATTTTTGTTTATTGCGACGTGATGTTTCTCGTCATGATTCTATTATCCGAGTTGAAATTTTAGCCTTATATTAAACTTTTAATTCTACACCAAAACTTGCGAAAATGTTAAGATTGCAAAATCTTGAACAAAAATAAGTTCAAGTTCAATGATATAATTTATTCCTATTTTGATTAGAATAATGTTTTAAATTTTCATTTTCACTATTTTTTAAAATAAGTCGTTTTACAATTGGATCTTAAGTATTAAAGTAGTAGTAGTAGCATAAAACGAATTTTTTAAAGAATTCGTTGAAACCTGTACTATATACAAATTTAAATATCACCTTTATTAGGGCAATTATTAGGGCAATTAGAAAACAAATTAGAAAACAATTGGTCATTTGGGAGTTAAAATATTCGAAAGTAGAACAAAATGTCACATAAAAATCAAGATAACGTCAAAATGATATTATTTCTACATAATTTTGATGTCATCTTGACTTTTGTATGACTTTTTGTTCTACTTATTCCCGAAACTAAAAATGTCATTTTTCATACGTGTTCTTTAAGATTAATGTCCTATTTTTAATTTCTATTTCTAATTTCTTCCAGACCGCATTTATAATTTTAACGAAAAATTACTGTGATATTACGAACTAATGTAGACACATTATACAAAAATTTCGGAATTATTGACCATATTATTTTGAAAACACAACGGTGTAAGTTCATAACGTGTAATTCAAATATGTGGCTAAACATATAACTAAAAAACATGCCGTTGCAATCGGCGGAAAAGATCCCGTTCTAATCCCCTGAAATCAAAATATCAAAAAAAATATCCTAAATAATATGCTTGTAGATGAAAGATAAACATACATTTAAAGTTACGAAACAAAACTTGCAAAAATATTAGCTGTTTAAAAATTGAATATCGAAATTTCGCATTTCTTTTATCATTGTGCACTAATAAAAAAATATTTATTTTAATGTTTTTCTAAATGTTTTAGGCTCATTGTTCGTTAAGAAGTTATTAACATAAGAATTTGCATCAAATGAATGTAATTTTTGGACAACGTATATACAAAAATATCGAATTTGTACGCTAGGAAGGTACCTACTACTACTACTACTACTATTATTACACACACACACAAATACACATACACACGCACGCACGCACGCACACAAAGTTCGCCATTATGCGCGCTCGTCGCCCGCCTGGGCGGCCTCGTTTATAGAAAACTGATGCCACCTCCGATGGGCTTGATCTTAACATATGTTATCAAAAATATGATCCTGAGTAACAATCAAAAGATTTCACCCGTCGCTCATGTTCATTAAAAAGATATAAACAAAACAACGGAAATACGTTACCCGCATCTATCGGTGCTTAAAGTTTTTTCAGTGGACTCCTAATTAGAAATTTTGTTTATAAATGGGCGGGCTTTGATAGTCTGTAGTAGGCGATTGACTAATTTAGTATAAAATTTTCTAATTAATGTTCAATGGAAAGACTTTAAGTGCCGGTCGATGTGGGTTACTTTTTTTTTTAATGAACAGTGAGTAACGGGTAAAACTTTCGGAAGGTTACTCAGGAAAGTGATCTCTACTATATATGTCAAGATCAAAGTCACTGGAGGTAGGTCTCCTATAGTAAATACGTGTACGTGTTTCAAACTTCTTTTATTAATAATTTTTTAATGAACAATCAGCGACGCATAAAATGCGTAGAGAGATTTTTGATTGTTACTTAGGGCCACGCCCTTAGTAACATGTGTCAAGGTCAAGCCCATCGGAGGTGGCACCAGTTTCCTATATATTTACCCATTTTTTCTCTAAATAAATATTTTTCTGGAATTAAAAAACATTTCTTTTAATCAGTAAAATATATTAATTTCAATCAAATAATTATTTAGGTAGGAATATTAAAATTAATCCTTTTTTTTATTCAAATGAAATTTGTTTGGTTTTTATAAATATATATATTTTTTTAATAAATATTTTTTTATACCGTTCATCGGAACTAGTCCCGCGGAACAATTCACTTCGAAACATGCATACTCAATTTTATTCTCCGGATTTGATCGGAAACGACTCACCATCGGATATCGAAATTTAGGGACGAGCTTGGGCCCGCAATAAAAACGAAAGTTATATCCCGCAGAATATTATTTCTGCTTCGAGCCGTATACGATCGTATAAATTTCTCAGGCACGGGCCGAGATATAACGAGGAAATTGTCAAACAAGCGGTGAGTGTCGCAAAATTGCCTATACCGCGCCTAACTTCACGAATTACCGTGCGCAGGAAATATCCTTTATTGCAGTAACAAGAGAACGATCGGCGACAGGAAGACCTTTAGAGTATAGACTCTCTACACTCTAGGGTCTTGCTGTCGCCGATCGTCCTCTTATTACTGCAATAAGTCTAAAAAGTCTAGAGAGACAATATCGCGATCAACAATAAGAGATACATTGTGGAATATCACGCGTTTTAATGTATCTATCAATTCTGGTATCTGCGTAATCTGTCATAATCATTCATGAGCAGATAACTCATATCACGCGTCGTACAAGTATAATCGTGAACGATAAGAGGCGTTAAGTGAAAGGATGAGCTTGTGGAATATGAGAAGCTAATTTTCAATTGATTGAAAATTACAAGAACTCGAGATGTGCGTGCACAAAGTAATTTTCCAGTTAAAAAGTGAGCCATTTCTTGAAATTCATTGGTGCAGTCACATCAAGTACAAAATATTCCCCCGTATTTTAGAATTTAAGAGCGAACGCTTTCTTTCTCCTTTTCCTTTTCTTTTTAATACACGTTTAATATTAAATGCATTTAAGTGATATTCATGTCAACTCGCCCTGATATCAAGAGCGATCATCAGATTTATCAGTAGATAAATTAGGTTCACCGTGAGACTACGCTACGCGTAGTTAAATTTCAAAATAAGCTGAAAATACAGACTCGTAGCTCTATTTGATTTTCGTTCGGTAATTTACAGAATATAATAGTCCAAATAGGGATTCCGTGCTGGTGACGATGGTAATGGTGTCATAAACGACGCTGGGAAGAAAGAGGAAGGAAGGAAAAAGAAAATACCGCGAAATACATTCGCGGAATAAGAATTCGATGCTGTGTACAATCCTGGGGATTATTAATGTCTCGATAAACGCGTAAATGATACATCATAGAGCCATAGAAATAAAGACGTAACGAGGTGCAATTGCGCTAACACGGCTAGAGAGGCGATTAGCGAAACACCACGCGCGCGCGCGCGCGCTTACGGCTTACGAGGCGCGCGCACAGTGTCCTCGACCGTGAGAAGACGGTCGGAACTGTAATCACGCAGTTGTCACAACAATACGACACGCGAACGAATAAGTATGTGCCGCAAAGCGGCATTTATCTCGAGCACGCAGCAGCTTTTTATTCGTCACTGAAAGATGTAATTTATTTAAAAAAATCGATAAATTAAACGAATTAATTTGCATGGAAAATTATTCAAGTATGGGTAATAGAATTCATACGGAAAAGTTCTTTCATACCGCATAACGCTAACCGCGATCTATTTTGAGAGATTAATTGGATTCAACGAGTTAATCTTAACGTTGGCATTTTCGGCGGAAATATATCACAATTTTCATTAGCCGTCATCAATTTCGCGATATCGCGAACATCGAAATCATAGTTATAGAGGCATCTCTCTCTCTCTCTCTCTCTCTCTCTATCTTCTTTTTCGCGGTTCTTCTTGCCGCTTTATCTCCAGAAAAAATATCCTTCGAGGCGAGGGGACAACGTTACCGCAGGAACGAGCGTGCATGCGTGGCAATCGCGCTTGTCACTATTTCGCACGACAGTATTATTCGCCGCAAATCGGGGGAGATATTAATTTCACTGGCATATTTCACGTGTCTGCGGCTCAGCGGAATAATTCACTGCTGGGCAAGATTAAAATTGGGATTAATCAAGCAAGATTATGCTGCGCTCTCTCATGCTGTGCTTTCCCGTGAGTCGCGCTCACGCGCGATAAGGGAACGGCGAAGGCGTCGTTGTCGAGTTGTACTATTTGGCGCGATTCACTTTCCGCGGCGCGTACCGTGTGTGTCGTTGAAAAATAATCCTCGTCATTCACCTCTTCGCCAAGGACTTCGCATCCGTCCTCTTTATGCGCGCGAACGCGAGCGCATAATGCAGCCGCTACGAGCACCGACGAAGCACGGAACAGAGAAGATAGAGGGAAGGAGGGGGAGGAGGGGGAATAGAGAAAGACAGAAGAGAAGATGCTCTCGAAAAAGTGCAACAACAAAGTTGCGCGGTGCGCACACCCACGTCCACGAGATCCAGAATGTCAGGGTCGTACCTTAACCCCGCGCTGTCCTTCGCTGTCCGCACACCCTCTCTCCCTCCCTCTCTCTCCCTTCTTCCCTTTTTTGTCGCCGGGTTATATTTCCACCGGCGCAGTTCTCCGATTTTTTTAATTGCCGTTTCTATCTCTCTCTCTCTCTCTCTCTCTCGCGTGCGCACGCTTTCTCGTCACACCCGGTATCACCGTTAAGCACGACACACTGTTAACCGACGCACAAATTAAGGCACGATCACTTTAAAAGCAAACCCGTAAACCGACGCCCACGCAGCGGGTACCTGATATATACTTACATACGTTCAGGGGCGGATCAACGAGTAAATCGTGTTGGAATTTTCGCAACCGCGAATTTCGTCCAAGTCATTCCGAAACGTTTTAATTGTACGAGTTGCAATACAAGATGCACGAAAGGTGTCGTGTGTCGTGTGTATCTGTAGAAATTTTCAGCATCTAGATTCACCCGAATAAAGAAAGAAAGCGATATAATAAACCTAACAAATAACTAAACTCGCAAATCCAAATGTCAGACTCACACTTCTGTAATACTTATATGGAAAAAAAATGTTGGTTGCACTAATCAGAAAAAGAACAATCAGATATACATCTTGCTTGAAGGAAGCAAAATTTCTCTATAGGAACGACATTCGGGTCATGAGAACCAGAGATTCTGTTTCTTTCAACCAGAACGCATCTGGTTGTTTCCTCTCTTTTTAATTAATGCAACCAAATATTTTTTCCGTTTACCGTTTCTGTGTAATCTAGAGTAGAAGATAAGGCTTAAAAAGAATTCAAACTGATCACATAATGATAATAAAGAAATGTAGCAAAATCGAGGATCACTTCCAATTCGATACAAAAATCTTCTTCTTCTGCATTGCACGGAGCGCATCATTTTCAGAAATATATATCTTTGATATCTTTCTGAAAATGTATGTGGAAAAAAATCTGGTTGCATTAATCAGAAAAGGAAGAATCAAATGTGTTTTAGTTGAAGGCAACAGAATTTCTAGTTATTGTGACTCAAAGTGGTTCTGTTTCCTTCAGTCAAAATGCGTCTGGTTGTTCCCTCTTTTTAGTTAATACGACCAAAACTTTTTGTCCGTGCATCTTTTCCTTATTATTTTCCATCACTTATTGCGGCACTGTTCATCCTTCGCGAATAAATTGGCGACATTTATTGATTTTTACGGATTGGACTTTACACTCAGCGCGAACCGGTACGACCCTGGACGCGCAAGTATAGGATGGCCAGACAGAAAAATCTGAAAAGCTCTCTGCCGATAAGTGCCACGAATAAGGGCCACATAAAGACAAGTCATAAAACTATGATTTACGTCTTGTCATTGATGCGTTTGCTGTCTGTCCGTCCTTTCGTCGATCAGTCCACTCATGGTTCCGTCTGTCCATCCGTTCACCGGTTCGTCTATACGCACCCATGGGCCCTCCCTCGGTTCATCATCGTCTCTTTTCGTTCCTTCTATTATCTTTTTTACAGCCTCCTCCCTTTTTCTTCTTCTTCTTCCTTCATCCACCTTCTTCTACTGCTTTCGCCGGATAGCCTCATCGGGCCGGCGATGATCAATTCGTCACTTGAAAAAAGTAGCGTCGTTATCGTCGCAACTATTATAATTCACTGTGAAATATCGTGTGTAAAAGCCACGCGGTGAGCGGTGAGAGTGACGCGAAAACTTTATCGCGCGTTACATCCTGCGTGTTCCCATCACATATCAGGTCCCGCCGGATAGCTGCATTTGCATCGCTAATAAAACAATGTTTCTATTTCAAGTGTCCCACTGTTCGTTTTGCATTACAATTTAAAGTCACAAGAAAATCACTAAATTTGCCATTTACTTAAGGTACTTGGTTTTCCTCGCTGCAGTCGTTTTGTTGGATATCAGAAACGAGAAGACGCATGTCCAAAATCCTTGCGAAATATGTCGAAATAAACGAACATGCCTATAAAATGACACTGGTGTGACCGCTCGTTCGCATTTGTAAAATATTCCAAAAGAAATGCCTTCTTTTGCTCTAGCAATCAATAAATAACCATAAAATTAACATGACATGCAGCCTTCCTTTTTAGCTTATCTTATCTGATGATTTTGTTATGTTAATTTTACAGTTATTTATTCACATTGTTAAAGTAAAAGGGAAGTTTTCGAAATTTCTTACAAACATTTTCAATCGATTGCAAATATCATTTTATGGACACGGATCTTTTTATTTCAACGTATTACGGAAGAATTTTTGACATATATAGAGTGAATATTGGGATTGTATCTAAAGTAAACGGTTATTTCCTCTCTTTTATTTCGGCGGTCATTTAATTAATGAAGTTCCGGTATTTAAAACCTGTCAATTTCATTTGAACCATTGTAGCCGGTGTATCAATACCAGAATAAACGCTCTAAGCGTCGGAAAAAGAGTATTTCTTATTGAGAGCTTCTATAGTAAAGGCAAAAGTTATACCAAGGCATGGATTCCGTACTAAATACAGATCTGAAATAGTTTCGAGCAATACTCAGGAAGTATGCTTCCTCCCTGGAATTGAATTATAATCTAATCTAACCTACACTGCTTATGCTGATGATCTGAGATTTTATTCATTTTTCGATATTTCTTCATAGGATTATCGATAATTTTAATATGCATGGCACTTTAAACGATCATAGATAAGATTTATCCATCATCTCATACTATTACAACGAACGAAACAATTGATAACGTCAGAGCATATTTCGGAGAAAATCCAAATTCCTCGATTCGGCAAACTCCTTAGATTATAGATTTGAAGCAAGGAACTCTCCGAAAGATCGTAAGAAACGTCATCAAACTGCTCCTATATAAAATTATTATATATCAATTACTGACAAAGTAAGCGATGAAAAAACAAGTTAAGTTTTGCAACGTGATAACCGACATGTTTAAGGATGAGGAGCTCGATGATAAACATCAATTTTACACGGAAAAAAGTTTGATTATATCAACCAAAAAGGGAACAACTAGCTAAAGACTCGGCCTTATGGCCCTCGCAGTTTTTTTTAGATTTCTTCATATATTATCCACAAAATATAAGTTATATTATAGACATGTACAGTGTGATCAGTGGGTTATTTGCAGTTTCAACGCTTCCGGATTTCCTCGGCGAGACGATCATGTTTAATGGCGTCTGCGGTTTCCCATCAAACTTCTCCACGTAGCACTTAACATCTCGCACTTGTACTCCCGAGATTCCATTGTTTCTCATCGGTTTCATAATATCCTCTTATTCTGATCTTCCACATCGCTTATATAGCAAGGAGAGTTTCTGTGAGAAGGAATGCGTCTGGAACACCAATCTTCATTGTATCTCTAGAACATCTTCGAAATAACTTTTCCGCCCGACGTCATTATTACCAAAGTTGTTGGCATTGTGCCACCGTGCGGTAGACGTTTTATTTTCCCCACCGAACCCACATTATCCAGTTAGAAAAGAAACACAAACAAATAACAAAATTTTGTTTATAGACAATAAACGGCGGTTTCATCATCTCATGTTCAACCATACGTATCAAGAGAAAAAACTACGAGTAAATACGTAATAAATCGTCCTCGTCGCTTCCGATTGTCTATGAGAGACCGGAGGAACAGGAAAGAGGCGACGCGCGATTCCTCAGACATATGCCGGTGCATTATAAAAGTGCACGTTGCTCCATCATCAATTGTGACGCAAGTACCGCGCCTTAATCGCGCGGGATTACATGGTTCTTGTGCGAAAGCTCTTGTACGCGGGATATAACGCGGGCTCGAATTGCGAAATAAAAGTCGGCCGCGGCGGCAGCGACGGTAGTGACTTCGTCGTCGTCGTCGCATTGAAAACTTTCGAGTGAAAGCGGCGTGCGCGAGTGTGTACGCGCGGGCACATCGCTTGTTAAGATGTCAGTTATCGCCGACCAATGATTAATCCGACAAGGAGGCGGAATTATAAAATGGCGAAACGCGTTATCGCACGCGTGAATGCGTGCCCGCTCTCAAGAGCGGACGTTGCGGATGCGAGGGCGCGAAATAAAGACGAATGTGTACACCGTGGCCGCGCGTAGCTCTGCGACGATACGTATATCGTGCCGGCCATAGTCTATCATTGTGATGAGAAAGGATAGAAGTCCATTTATCAGAGAGCCGTTCATAGAAATCATCCCGTGCCGAACGATGGCTTAAAAGGTATCCGAGAGATTATCAAAGATCGTTTTATCTTATCGAGGTTATAAATTGTACATCTTTTAACGCGCCGGTTCAAAAGCCCTTCGGGTCAATGATGCACCAGAGTGCTTCTAATCAGAATGGCGACATAAGGAGGGTTCCGCCATTTTTGTATTGAAATTACGCGAGAGAAAAAGAAATACGTGTAGTTTCTATCGTACAGACTGCGTTTTTCTGAGTTTACACGCTATAAGCTCATTTTATCTTTTGACATGTAAAACGGGGTTTACAATGAGAATTTAAGCTCTAAGCTTTAAAAAATTGACTAATCACAGTCGAATTATAGAAGAAAAATTAATTATGTATGGCCAATTTCTTAAATCTTACGCCTTAAATTCTCATTGTAGACCCCACTTAATAAAGATAGAATGATAGTACATGAGTTTAAAAAGAACTCAGCCGTAGTATTATAGTCAGCTGTATTGTAAGCTGACTGAAGTTGTATTAATATTTTATATATAATTCCTTTTCTTCGATTTATTTACAATTAATATTTTGTATTTTAATTTGAGCATTTTTTTCTTTAATGAAAATACAAATTCCGAAAATAATAAGATCGAAAAACAGCCAGGAATGGTTGAAAAATGGCAGACCAATCAAAAGTATTCGTATGTCGCCACTCTGATTAGAGGCACTCTATAATGCACTGGTGAGGGATGTCCCGTGTCCTATCTGACTAAAGCCAGCATTAACATATGCATAACATATCCGTGTAGCTAAGTGGAGGTCTATGAAATTCTGATGCCTTCGGAAAGTGAAATGAGGCAAGCCGGCCGAGAAATATTTAAGGCACAAAAAAGTATTCATATAAAGAAATTTATATAAGTTACGTCATATAGAATTGTAAGAGGATACTAGTACGCTCTATTGACTTTCCGTGATTATTATTAGTACAAATTAATTCGGTGCTTTTTTAATGAAATTCAAAGTTTATTTAGAAAAAGACAAGTACACATTTAATATTCGAAATAATTTCTATTATTTTTGATGACTTTACACCATCTATCGGGTAGCTGATGAATGCCCTCGCGGAAAAAACTTGGCGGTTTTAACTCGATAAATTTATCGATGCTTTTTCGGACCTCGTTAACTGTTTTTTAAAATGCTCATCAGCCAGGTGATGTTGAAGTGACTAAAATAGATAGTAGTCCGACAGGGCAAGATCTGATGAATAAGCCATGTAAGGGAGAACTTCCCAGCCCAATGTATACATGACATCCTTTGTTCCTTTTGCAGTATGTGGTCGAGCATTGTCGTGCTGCAAAATCACTTGCCTACTTCAGTTGTCGGTATAAGGCCTCTTTCGCTTCAACCCATTGCTCAAACGGATAAGTTGTAGTTGATAGTACTCCGTAGTAACAGTCTGACTAGGATCCAGCAAATCGTAATCACACCCTTAATATCCTATCAGATACTCAGCAAAACTTTTTGCGCATGGATATTGGGCTTTGAAGTCGACGGTTGGCCGATCTATCCACGATTTTCTGCATTTAGGGTTGTCGTATAATATCCATTGTACATTGCCCGTAATGATCTTGTACAGAAAATCTCTCCTTTTAAATCGATTTTTTGCTCCTTGTGTTCCGGGTTCAGGTTGTGCGGAACCCATCTATCTTTCTTCTGAATTTTACCGGGTTGATATAAACGATGAGATATCCATTGTTAAGTAACTCTGAATTGTAATGTAAACTCTTGTTGATTTTGAGTGGAGTTTTCAGTCAACAGTTGCTCAAGTTCTTTGTCGTCGAATTTTTGTGGTTAACCCGGACGTTGTCGATCCAAAAAATCAAAATCTCCATTCCGAAACATCTGGTACCACTTTTCACATGTTTCATGTGTTACAGATTTTTCACCCCAGAGCGGCACAAATCATCTGCGTAGCTTCAGCAGCATTTCTCTTTAATTAAAATGCGAAAAGAATGCAATGCTTCAAATGCTGCTTATCGACTGCCATTATGTTGTGCATCATTGCTGTTTCGTGAGGTTGTGTCACCTGCTTCGCCAAAGCGTATAGTGTTTTGAGAATTTATCGCGCCGAAAATATTTACAACACTGTGCCGGATCAAGCTGAAATTTTGAATGATTGACAAGAAACCCGAGCGATAATAACAAATCCATAAATATAAATCCTGCAAACAATCCTCTTTTATCTAAATAAACGACTGAGCAGTGACTTTTTCCTCTTAAGTGCGCCATATTATTAATTACCGAATATCTGTGAAATTTTTTCCGTTACAGATGTGAACTATTAAAGGTGGGAATCTCAGGAACTGCGAGGTCCTCGCAATGGAGGCGGGACCAAAACAACAGCAGCAATCACCACAACAGCAACCGCCCCAACAGCAGCAACCGCAGCAGCAATCCCCTCAGCAGCAACAACAACAGCAACAGCAGAACTCTCCCAGTGCTAGCGGTGCGGTTCAGAACCAGGTCGTTGTACTTCAAAGTAGCAGCGCGACCCAAGGTCAAGGTCAACAGACACAAGATGCGCTCGCTGCGACGGAGAATACTCCCGTCAACGAGGGTGTGCTGCTCGCCCGGGTGCACGTGCCCGAGCTTTACGTCAGCAAGTGTCTGCAGTTTCCCAAGGATCAGCTGGTTTGGGACGTGAAGCAACAATGTTTGGCGTCCTTGCCCAAGGTACGGAAAGACTCCCCGTAGGTAGTGAAGTTATTTCTCTCTTGCTTACATGCTCCCGAATATCCCGAGGGACACTTTGAAAAGAGCCTGCGAGCGTACCGACGTCCTTAATGCTGATCGGACGGATTTTTCCCATTCGGTTAATATGTATTTGCCAACTGTTTGATAGCGACAGACGGACAGATGTATGTAAGAACGTACGAGCGCACGGATATACGGACGGACAGTTGCTGTGGTGGAAGATAAAGGGGAGAAATTGAAAACGGGATGTATTATTCTCTTTCACGGCAATAAATCCCGCGCGTACTGTCTCTCTCTCTCTCTCTCTCTCTCTCGCATTATTTCTGACCAGACGATGCTTATGTCGGAAATTTATGAAGCCCGTGGCAGATTCTCGTTTTGCCGTGTCTGTCGGGCTCGCGCGGGCGAGCGTCGCGTGAGTTCTTCACACGATAATTACACGTATTTCGTTCGAAAAATTCTCCTGCGATCGAAAGCAACGGTAACATAATTCGCAGCCCCCGATTTAACGCGAAATCGGTTTGCGCTCGCGAGAGAAACGACGGTGATTGTTGCGTCAGTGCGCCTTCTCTACCCTCGTTGTCCATACGTGTACATACACTAAGCACGGCCGCGTTTCGTTGAGAAATTCGCCCCGATCTCTCGGAGCCGTAGCATAATATAATTCGTACCTGCGCCACCCGGGGCGATTTGTTCCCGCTGGAAATTGCGGTCGCGTGTATATTTCACGAGGATCGCCGGGTATCGATTAATCGCCGATTACGGTCGAACTTCATCGGATCTGTCATTTATCACCGTGCATCCGCTTCTCGCGCGCACCGCCGGTCCCAAGGACTCCATCAGGCTTTTTTCGAAGGACGTTCCCTCTGTCTGCCCTCTCTTCCTCCATCTTTTCTTCTTCTCCTTCTGCTTCTTCATTCTCTATCTTTATCTTCCTCTCCTTCCTTCTTTCTTTCTTTTCCACTATCTCCGCCGTTCCTTTCCTCTCCTCTTTTTCGCTCTCTCCCCGTCGTCGCGAAACCGTGTCGTAATTCCTCGGGCGGCAAAAAGTACGCGCACAATGTTGCGCACCGAGAAGCGGCGGCAGCTCGTGCGCGACAGCGCGCTTTACCTACCGATTTCGCGAGATTGCGAATAGCACGAAATTAAGAACCGCCAGAGCGAGTAATTACGAATTTTCAAAACGAGGAGAGAGCTAGATTCCAGTCTCTGCCGCTTTCGTGGTGAATCGTCCTATAGGGACTGTTTGAAATAGGAAGGTCACGAAGTACTTTGGATTCAAAGACGATAATCGAGTCGAGTCAACCTTCTTCTGTCTCATTTTCGTCCAAGAGCGTCGCGGTTTTTCCTTGCGGAGAAGGTACAGCATAAAAATCCTTATATATATATATATATCCCTGTTAAGTCCTCCTCTGTTAAAAAAAGTAGGAAACGACCACCGACTGCTTATCCAATATTTTTGTTTTTACTGCTTCATTGTCTTGGTTTATCTCGTAGACCTGATTTATCTTAAGTTTACGATATATATTTATTTTTTTTTTAATTCTTTCACGCATCTCATGTCTTATCAGATCGAATCGCCGGTGCTCTCGACTCCATTGACCCGACTGTACGACGCAAATAGATGCATTTACATATATCTTTCACATTTATAACGCAAATCGAGCGGTTTTAGTGTAACAGAGATGTATATTACTTTCTGTTTCATTTATTTATTTTTTTCTAAGAACTTGAGAAGGTTAATTTAAAAATCGAGAAAAAATGTTAAAATTTTATACCATTTCTCACCGTGAGCTGTCTCCTTTCTTTTTTAAAGTAGTTTAAAGGAGCAGCAAGCTGCATCTACCGCTGCATCTCTCTCATTCTACGAATTCTCCAACTATAATTTCATCTTTTTTCTCTCTGATTTCTGAACTCCTTTTTATTCGATTTTAAATGAATCGCATTCGATTTGATCTACAATATTGCACGATTCGACTACTCGTCATCGTCTTTGAATACCACCAAGTACTCGTTCACGTCGTATTCTCGTTCGACTCTCGGGAACTTTGGCGGCTGCACAAGTACATGTTAGATATATTTTGTTGCCAAAAACGTATGTCGAAGATGAACACGCATATGCCCGAATATATCTCTGTTAGGCGAAATAGAGACTAGAATATCGATATGTGTATGGTTTTTCGCTTTCTGTCAAGCCAGTCACGTTCTGTCTTCCATCCTCTTCTTTTTCTTCTCTTCCTCTCTCTCTCTCTCTCTCTCTCTTCTTCCTTTTCTCTCTCTCTTTCTCTCTCGCTCTCGCTGTCACGCCAGAATTTTCACGCGTGTCATCTTTCTGCCCTACATGCTTGCCTTCCGGGACACAGGAGGTACAGCACAAAAACCCTTATATGTATATATTATTTATATATATATATATATATATATATATATATATATGTATGTATATGTATATCCTTGTTAAGTCCTTCTCCTTTAAAAAAAGTAGGAAACGACCACCGACTGCTTATCCGATATTTTTATTTTTACCGCTTCATTGTCTTGGTTTATCTCGCAGATCTGTCGATTTATCTTAAGTTTACGAAATATATATATTTTTTTTAATTCTTTCACGCATCTCACGTCTTACCAGATCGAATTATAGATTTGTTAACCTTATTTAAGCAGAAATAACGATGCTGGTATGTCAGGTATGTAAAGGAGACTTAAAACAATTCGGATACGCGGTACCTGTACCAAACTCGTCGACTGGATTACTCGCGTATCTCTCATTGCATGAAAAGATAAAAATAATATAATACTACTACTGTCTTGATCCTATCCTAAAATTCTCACTGAACTTTAATTTCTATTTATAGTTGATTTCTGTTCATAGCTTTATTACATATTATTAGGTGTTTGCAAAAGTTCATATGATATTAAAGTTATTTTTATTTATTAATACTGAAATGAAATATAATATGTTAATCAAAATATTGGCTGTTGCTATCAATAACTTTTTGCCATCTTTCGGGCAACAATTTGATAAAATAACTTATCTTTTGAGGTAATTCATTCATCGATCCATTTTCGGACTTTCTTAACATTTCCGTATATCAGACAGATTGTGCTGCATTGATCTGAATAAATGAAAACCAGATGGGGTGATGTCTGGAGAATACGCTGGGTGTGGCAGGACTTCCTAATCTAACTTGAACAACGTCTCTTTAGTTGCAATAGCAACATGCAGTCTGGCGTTGTCAGCATGAAGCAGGATGACTTTGCGTCAATTCATGGCTATTTAAAGGAGTTTTTTTTCATAACTTGGTTCAAAGGCTATAATTGTTGATTGTAGCAATCTCCTACGATTATCTGCCAGTGATAATATCCTTCCAAATACGCAGGAGAATCTTATGAATATAGATGTTGCGTTTTGTTGTGGTCAATGGCTAGCCAGGATCAATCCATAACTGTATGTATTTATGATTTTCAAAATAGACCCGCTCTTCATCACCCGTGTAACTATTTACCACAAAAAATTTTTTTTTTTCAGTATTTGGCAAGTCATGAGAAACAGACGGTAGGCTGGTTCGCAGTCGCATTTGTAGAGAGATCATATGGAAGGCATCTTTCTTCTTTCTGGATCTTTTCTTACTTTACTTACTTTAAAAGAGCGGGATATTGTTAATCTATCAATTCTAAGTTGCCTTGCAAACTCTTTTAATATTTCAGCCGAATTTTCATTGAGTAATTCATTGTTTTTCATCTTGTTTGGGTGACCACAATGTGGTTTGCCTTTAACATCGTAATCACCATTTCTAAACCTTTTAAATAACTTCTCATAGGCAGTAGCAGACACAAGATTCTCTCCAGGTCTCACAAATCAATTTCTTACTTGTTGCAGCAATTTTACCAGTTAAAGTGGTAAAGTACACAGTAGCGAAGATGAACTGGTTCCATTTTTAACCGCGTTAAATATGACGCTCCATTTCGAATTATAAATTATAAGTCGTCAATTTTGACCCAATATGACCAATAATTAAAAACTAAAAAGTAATTTAAAGAAAAACAATTATTAAGTCACTGCTACTGCAATATATTTGTGATCTTATGAATTTTTGCAAGCACGAAAAAAATAATACACATACTATATTATAGTATTATAAATAACATACACATTATTCATTTCAATATTTGGAAAACAAAACACTTTGGGACATATCGTCATAAGACTTTTTCATCATAAAATAAGCCAAGGAATATCCCTTAAAATTTTTTCTACTTACTTAGAAATTACCCTATATATAGTGTCCCATTTTTAATGACGACCTCAAATATCTCTCGAACAATGTATTTTAAAGAAAAATATAAAAGTTTCACATAAAAGTTGGAGGGTTTAAAAAGATTTATTTTCTAATCATATCAGTTTGACCTTAGGTGAAGACGTTAGTGTCAAATGAAGATCAACTTCATTTATTTTAATGAAATCATATAGTTTCCGTTCTTTAACGAATTCCTCTATTTATTCTGCGTATAAAAGTACCAGAGTAAGATTATCGAAAAGCGAATATTTTTAAAGATATATTACTTTTCATTCTCATATTTTTTAAATTTAAGATATATATATCTCATAAAGTATTCACTTCTCAATAACATCACCTTAACGGTTTAATAATATGAGAGCAATCGACTACTGATGTTAATCATTGTTACTGATATAATACATTAGTGCATCAATGTATTTGCAAAATATAATGAATTTTTTTTCTTTCATTTCTCGATGATCGTATACTAGTATTTTTTACACAGAATAAATAGAAAAGTCGTTTTTTGTATTAAGAAAACTATATGATTCTACTTATAAAAATGAAGTTGATTTTTATTTGACTTTGATGTCTTCATCCAAGATCGAACTGATAAAATCAGTAAATAGATCCTTTCAAATCCTCTAACTCTTATATAACACATATACATTTTTCTTTAAAATATATTGTTCATGAGATATTTAAGGTCATTATATATATATGTAGGGTATCTGACACAAAGCGTGCCAAATCATATAAAATGTATACAAAAGATCAAGCTGAGAAAAGTACCTATATCACTTTATAAATTACTAACGTAATTACTACGTAAAATTTCGAGTTATTAATGAAAATAGATGGGCGAATCAACGCGCGCAATGCAATGTGCCGCATCGATCGACACGACTGATGCATTATGATGATACGCGGGCAGTACAGCGATAAACGATCCTCTACGAGCCGTTCAGATTATTTCTCCATCTTCTGTTGTCATCTGATACTCATTACTGCTATTAGGAAGTCGTGCGATCAGTCATTTTCTACACCGTTTAACCAAGCGCAGCGGTCCATCGCATCGCGTGCGCTGATTCTATCTATCCATTTTCATTAATAACTCGAAAATTTATTATGTGATACTTTACAAAATGATGTTGGTCTTATCTCTTTCATTCTCAGCTTGATCTGTTATGTACGTTTTGTATGATTTGGTACGCTTTGCGTTGGATGCCCTGTGTGTGTGTGTGTGTGTGTGTGCGCGCGCGTGTGTATACCTCGCGCGAAGCGCGCGCGTGGTCGTCTTAATGTATCTTCTGACCTGTGATGTTGTTGTTGTTGTTGTTTTTGCTTTTGCCTCATTTTGCACGGGGCGAAATACATTCCACACCCGTCACCACCAACCGCCACACGTCTGTGCTATCGTCTCATATTGTGGGGCCTATCTACGAACGCGCGCACAACCTCCCTTCATATGAACGAATACAAATACCGCGAAACCAAAAAAAATACGCGCCTTCCGGGCCCTCCACACCACCACCATCACCCTTCACTTCTCCGGTTGTGTTACGGATATACTACCACTGCTTCTTCACCTCTTTCGAGTGCCTCGCAGGTGGCCACTTGGTACAGGGTACGTCTTCACTATTACTAATAGCATGTGACCACGCCTTTTGTTCTTCACCGATCATCGTTCTCCTTCTCCCTTTTGTATTTGTCGTGTGAGATAAGTACGCACAGTGAAGAGAGAGAGAATCCAGTGACGACGTGGAGAAGGACGATGTTCGTAATTATTATCAGAATTATATTTAACACGATACATTTTTCTTTTTAGAAATATGTCGATTCATTGTGTTACGCTCTCTACTATGCGATACAGTTTTTCATATCATGATCGCGAATCGCATGTCCGATAAAAAGAATTTCACAATCATTTCATTTCGGGAGGAAGTTCATAGTCGTGTATAATTTTGACGTGACAATCGGCGCTCAGACACGTTGAATACAAATTGAATATAATTTTTTATATGTATGTAACGTCGTAACGTTGATTTATTAACTTTTAGTCTCGTGAGTTTGCAGAGAAAGTTACAGCGAAGCGCATTTGTTGTACAATCCGGCCGGTTATAGCAATGAAAGATTACGTAAAACGAATATATTTTTATATATTTTACTAACAAGATACAATCACATAACGATATTAATTATCAATTTTCTCATGTGTTTTTCTTTGTGCACAATGTTTTATGTATAACGAATATTTACGAATCGTATAGCAAAGCAAGTGCTTCTTTTTCGGTTTATTTCATATCGAGGAGTTCAAAAAAACCAAGAAGAAATTTAAATACACACACATGTACATATTGATTCTTTTCTTCTTCTTCTCTCTGCTCTGTAACTTTAAATAAACTGAGAACAAAGTATTCGTTTTTTTATACGATTATATAGCGTAGAATACTCAGTTTATTTTCTCTTGCGACATTTCCTTTTCTACGTCTACTGGATCTCTCGAATCGAATACTATGATATATAGTTGCGATATGAAATAGGGAGAATAACGGCATAACTTCAGGCATCCTCACGTGTAGTATATTTTCGCGAAATATCGATCAGCATGCTTGTATAGTGTACCCAGTTCATCGAGGCAGTTTAGCAACGCGATTATCCTTAACCATCGATATTCCTGCACGGTGTACTAGTTAACACAATTATCGCTTTGATATATTAAGTGCGACGGAATAGCGACAAAATAGTCGAATCGCATGGTTAAATTACGAGGAGGACATGAGAAGACGAGAGTTCGCGCGATTAATTCTGACGGACATTTATAATATCCACCGCGTGTGACATCGTGTTTCCGCGTGATTCGCGGCGGTTCTTCTCGTATCCGATTCTTTTCTATCGAACATTGTCTTAAGTACGCCTGCTTGGTTTGCGCAGCATACATTACTGATTTGAACTCTCTCGACTTATGTCCGGAAAATGTCGGGGAAAGCTTGATCCTGATAGATGATGAACGCATGCTCAATCGTAAAACGTTATATGTATCTGTACTAAACGGCTAAGCGCCGTAAGACGCGTAACCCGCAATTTCAATTTTCACCGTCACCAGAGCGATATTACTCGCCCAAGTTGTGTACTTTCTACGTTTAAATAAAATATCAGAAATTATGGGGTAACTCCCATGATACTTAGGCGCTCGTTTCATGACTTTCGTTTGCAACTGTAGTTCACTCGAGTGTGACATTTCAACGAGACTGCAAGTTTTTCTCATCGAGAAAACACATTCGACTGCAGATTACACACTGAGAAACATAAAGAGGTTGAATCGACAAAATCGACGGTCACTCTCGTTCGAAAAAATATTGCGTCTACTGAACGAATTGTGCGTTGTCAACGATACGGTTGCGTTGATATTATTGCCGACCAAATTGCGATTGTTGAATCAATTAATAACTCATTACAGCAACTGTATAATTGATTCGATAGACTAAACATTATGTTTAAAAACATTTCGTTCGTTTAAGTAAGATTTCGTTAATTCTATCATCATTTTTCCCTCAGTGCACGAATACGCATTGCACATACGTCGTGTATTGATGCACTGAAAAGAAAATGTTTAGTATTTGTGACTATAATCACATAAGTGAAAGAATTAAATTTTTCTAGTGTTACTATAATGTCAGCGATAATAACTTTACATGCCTTTTTTTTTATCGCTACTATCTATTTTTTGGGATTAAACTAAAAGAAAATGATAATTGAAGCCGAAAATGACTGTAATTGTAGTGACTATAATTCCCCTCAATGCGACGCGTACATTTAAAAGGCTGCAGTGGAAGAAAATATTTTCGTCGGCGCGAAGCAATGCTCCGCGTTTTGCATCATAATGCGCATTGTTGAAATACGAGGGCCTAAAAGACATCCGCGATTCTCAGCCGGGCAAGTGTCCTTGATCGAGGTCGCGCGCGCGCCATGCCATTGGCCTCCTTCGGCGCAAGACCATGCCGACCATCACTATGCGTCGCGATGCCGCTACTAATGTTGCTGCATGTGGTGACTTTCGTTTTCGCCGGGAGGTTAATGCAACCGTTGAAACCACATCGATTCCCGCGTTGCGTTCCTGCAGACGGGAAATTGCACCCTCTAACCGCCGTTCTATGACGACGGACATTTTTTTTCGAGAGAAACATTTGCGAATCTGTAAAAGAATACACCAAACGTCAAACCACAAGGCGTTTCGAAAGGCTAAATTAAACACTTTAAAAGCGCAAAAGGTCAGGAGAATATTTCAACTTTAAATGTTGCTCGGAATCAATTAACTCAAAGCACAGAATTCATTGATATACCTATTGGTAGTACAAATTAGTTCGGTCCGTTTTCAAAAGATGGCTCTGGCTGTTATGAATTTTTCATAATGATAGCTGATTTCGGTGGTTTCAGAAAGGTTAGACATCTGTCAATAATATTCAGTTTATATCGCTTTGAGTTTCATACAAAACCCCTGTTTTTCACTGTGTTGAATATGTCAAATTTTGTGTTAACTAAGCAGCATTTGCGGGAGGTTTTAGTTTTCTGCTTTAATTAGAAGAAAAGTGCAGCTGATGCACATCGAATGCTTGTAGAAGTTTATGGTGACAATGCTCCAACTGATTAATCATGTAGGGAATGGTTTCGACGTTTCAAGAATGGTGATTTCAGCGTTGAAGACAAGCCTTACTCTGGACCAAAAAAATTCGCTAAAAAAATTCGAAGACAAAGAATTGGAGGCATTACTCGATGAAGATCCGAGTCAAACGCAAGAGGAGCTTGCAGAATCATTGGGAGTTATGCAACAAGCAGTTTCCGTATGGAAACTGCCGTCCGGAATACGAGTAAAGACATGACAAAGTTATTCTTCTGCATGATAACGCTCGGCTTCATGTCACAAAAGTCGTAAAAAATTATTTGGAAACACTCAAGTGGGATATTTTGCCGCACCCGCCGTATTCGCCGGATATTGCTCCTTCTGATTACTGGTTGTTCCGACGGATGCAGCACGATTTGGCAGGTCACCGATTCACTTCTTTCGCAGAAATCGAAAATTGGCTCCTAACTTGGATCGCCTCAAAAGACGAGACATTTTTTCGAGATGGAATTCGAAAATTGCCTGAGAGGTGGGAAAAAGTAGTAGCCAGCGATGGACAATACTTTGATTAATCTGTTCATTCATTTTGTTCTGAAATAAATGCATTTTTGACCACAAAAAAACGGACCGAACTAATTCCCAATAATATTTGCTACCAAATTATTTGACACAATATAATATACTTTAAGAATATAACAATTCTTGATTTTGTTACTACTTCCTAAGTACCGAAAACAATTACTTTCATCCATTGGTTAGACGCACTTGAGTCCAAAACTCCAAATCAAACTTCAGCAAGAAATGCAACATCGCGAACCTCAGATTATGATGCGATTTCGCGCATGCTAGCGTTTTTCCTCTTCGCTGTCTATCTGTATGACAGAGGAGAAAGAATGTTATTCGCTCTTTTTCATTCTGAATCGGCGATCAAGACTGCAAATGCTTTCTCAACGTGAATCTAACAATGAAACCACGCGAAATAAGCAATACAGATGTGTACCATATTTGAACAGTTTGTACAAAGGGACTACCAAAGTACAAACGTTGAATATTGAGTGTAAATGTCCAACCATTCAAAGATTATTAATAAAAATTATTTCAACGTCCCGCATAGACCACCTAGACTGATGTGGCACGATCTCGAAACATGTATTAAATGTTACACTTATCTACAAGATAAATCAAAATAGTTGAGATATCTTTTTATTCTATATAATAGATTACTGATTGCACGTCCGCTCGAACAAAATATATTTTTTCCCATTTCTGTATGTCTCGCGCAAAAATAATGGATTCTCTTTGTTCTTTCCATCGGAGTTCGCATCGTAAGCGGCACATATCTAAGGAGCACCGACGCTCTTACGAACGAGTTACATAGGTGCTTATATTTCGAAATTTCCGAAGGCGGTAAATTATCTTTCGGTCATCTATTCGTTTAGCCGGTGAGGGAGAGAGAATATCGATCTGTCGAGGCACGCCGCGTGCTGCTCCTTAGGTCATGAATGCAAGGAGAGCCAGCCAAGAAATTCGTTACCCTTTTTGTTACCTTCCCGCCAGACGCTCTAAATACACCGTGTGCCACTAACGACGCCGGCTCGTTACTCCTTTCGTGTATATCGCTTTCGATCACCTTGGCCTAAGGGGCCCATTCTCGCGTTAAAATTGCTCTACCCCCTCCTCCTTCCTACGGTTTACTCACGTCCCGTAGGTACTCGCAACCGACTCTCTCGTCTTCGCCGCCGATCGAGAATGGGATACGGAACCGACAGAGCCTTTTATACGATTTACCGAAAATTGTCTGAAGTCGGATATATACTGAACGAACGAAAAACGAACGAACAGCGAATGTGTAATATGAAGATGTATATTTGCGTCTAAACGCGCAACAAACTTTCCTTGATAAACCACATTATGAACAAATCGGTCCGAAACGTTCTGTTCGGATTCGTTATGACGCACACATTTCTCAAATTGTAACAACGAAAACTTGCATTCGTTGTTCGTTCGCCCAGTGTATACTCAGTTTAAGGAGGCTGCACGAGCGGAAATAGCGAGATGCGAGATAGCGAACAAAGGGGAACAGCTTAAACCCGATGATAACTCTTAGGCGAGTTTATTCCGCCTATTCTCTATTTTTTATACATTTGTTCGAATCTCCGTCATATACGGAATTATGATTATACATGAAGTTCTTATTGCACTTTCGTCACGTTTTGCTTTCAGAACTTTAAATTCTTATCGAAACCCTGTTTCACACACATATATATATATATATATATATATATNTTTAAATTAAGAATAGAGAAAGATGTAATGAGGCCGAAAGTGTTTGCAATTTAGTGTAATTAGTAGGATTATTAGTAGGATATCTCTCTTCGTACGCATCCTTTATAGAAAAGTATTATTATCCATGATAAATTGGCCAGTAATAAATTACTGTTGCTTAGTAATTTTATTATTCGTACAAGTAATACAATTATTAGACAATAATAATTTATCATCGGCCAATTTATCTGTAAGGAGCCAACATAAGTAATATGAAATTGAACAATGGCAGTAATAAAATAATGTTCTAAAACTCTGTAATATCGATAGTTCACATCAACTCCCACTACAGAAAAATATTATTGTCTATGATAAATTAGCCAGTAAATTACTGTTACTCTATAGTTTTATTACTCGTACGATACATATATACTGACCAATTTATCATAAGCAGTAAAAATTTTCTGTAAGAGTCGATCTTGCTTGCTCGTCGATATGCTTCTCGACGAAATTATTATTAGTCGACAATAGTTAGCTCCTGGAAACTATCTCGCCCGCGGTTGCCGATATGGACTTATCCGTGCGAATAATCCGGCGATATCACTGTGGCGCCGAATATTAACAAACCGAATATTAACGCGGCGCGGCCGACGGTGTATCATTGTATATCCGACAGAAGAATCTCGGCGCGGATAAATTCAATCTAGCGCCAGAAGATCCCTGTGGCAGGATCGAAGGTGGAGCTTCGTAGGCGATTGCCGTGATCCACGATTGTGGACCAGGATCATCCTTTACTTCCGATAGGATCGCTCTTTCTCCCTCTTTCTCTACCTCCCGCTCGCGACTCCGGGGCTATCTACTCGTCGTCACTTTGTAGCGCATATTTTTCTCACGCCTGCACTATACAATGAAGTTCCCTTCACGTTTATCGGGCAAGAATTCATATATCCGGAGAATTTATTAAATTATGATATGCGCACAATAATATACGAAAGAAAAATTAAAATAAAATAAGTCTTCGGGATTGGAAATCCTTACGGAAAAGTATTACTACCTATGATAAATCGGCCAATAATAAATTACTGTTGCTCGGCAATTTTATTATTCGTACGAGTAATAAAATTACTGGACAACAATAATTTATCACTCAGTAGTATTTTTCTATAAGGGAATGCGCACATAAAGGAGGAACTCTCACCTGAATCTCAATTTTGGCCCCATATTAAACTTTAAATTCTACGATACAGTAGAAACCAAAATAGCAAAATAGGTTAAAAAATCTAATAACATAATTTACTCCTACTGTGACTCTGATGTTTTAAATTTCCGTTTTCTATGTTTTAGCATCCAAATAAGTTGTTCAAGGTAGTATTAAAATTAAAGTTGTAGAATTAAATGTTTAAGAGAGAAGTTAGCAAATGTCATGTATCAGTCAAAATAAGTTTTGATTGGTCTAGAGGTCTAAATAAGCACAAATTATCGTACGGTCGCCAAAGTAACATTAAAATTTCGACTTGGGAGGACGAGTGAAAATATTGTCAAATAAAATAAAATTTTTCCCTAATAAGATTGTGGATTTCAACAATAATTGACAATAATCGTTAAACTCAATTATGTAGTATACAGGAAGATGTAGAGTTTGAATATCTACTTTGCACTGATTATAGTTCTTTTTGAAGGATTTTGATTCAATATTGGGGAAAATTTTAGTTTCACGTCACGTTATTCATATTCTTCGCGCTTTATAAGGAAACGCTGATACAAAAATTTCGAAAACAAAGTTTCTTTTTTCCCATATAGTAGCATGCACTTTTCATGATGTGCACACAGAATGGTCGAGGATGACGATAACAGGCATCGATTTCTGGCGACGGGTATAATTGTCCTCGTACGGCGTGGATTATCAAGCGATTCCGTAAACAAATTGCGATGTGTAGGCAGATCGTGTCAGTATATCTGTGGTATCTATGTTACGTACTTACGATACGAGTAAAATGACATGACGCGGAAACGAATGATCTTTTGCGTTCGACGCGATACATCGGGTGTAAGTACGGAGACGAGTCTCAGACGAGAAGGATTCCGCCGTCAGGATCGACAAATCCTACCACCCCGCCGTCGACGCGGAACAAATGTGCGCGAGTCGTCGAACGAGTACGTCGATCTATTTATATCGATCGCCATGGAACTGGTCCGAGAATAGATCGAATGGAGATCGATGGCCAGGTTTCCGCAGCCGGTCAGGACGTATTCTCTCGGGACCAGACGCGAAACGTTTTCGCGAAGAACGACGGAATAGAGACCGATCGCCGTGCTCTTGCATAATGGCAAGTACGAGTCGTCAAATCACGCGCAGCTATTCGCAACAATAAGATCTACAATTCTTATGATTTTCGCGACACAACTTCGGGCTCGGTGTCTGCTGAAATGATCCGACGGAAATCAACGACGTCTTTACGAGTGATGGGCGCGTTTACGTTTATGGAAGCGATCTTGCCAAAAGTGCGAACAATTACCGGATAGGTATTATTTTCAGGAGTTACCAAATATCATCAGGCCATCGAAAGTGCAAACATGGATTTTGTAATACTATGTATAATTCAAATTTTCCCGCGGAATTCATCAGATTCTCCGCGAATAGCTTTTGTCTGATTTTGTATCTCTCGAAGATGCGTGGATATGTCATCCTTTTATTGTATATTTGTAATATAAAGAGAGGAAGAAGCCACACAGGGCCACACAGTAATGTAAGGGGGATATGATTTTCGACGCGTTTACATTAAGGTAGTTAATCTGTGACAATACTATTAGAAAGGCAACGGTTAATACAACACGAAAATGCTTGATAAATCTGTGCTAAATGTTAATAAGCTTGATTTATGATAGACGGCTTTGACGTTTTGCAGTAAAAATATATCACTCGACTTACATAATGTTTGAAAACTCATAAGGTAATAATTATTTTCGTGCTTTGATTTTAAAATATATAGACATAGAAAAGAAATTTCATTGTTTCCCGTGGACTGAAAGTATGTGCAAGTTGCATGTGAAAGAGAAAAGTATACATGGAATAATCGTCTTCTGTACACATTCGCATCGAAGTAGTTGCCAGACAACAGCTGATACTTTCTATACTTGACAGTTTGTCTGCTGTGAGCTCTAAACGATATTTATTGAGAAATATCAATATAAAAATGTCTCGTACATATTGTGTTTTTTGCGATAAATTGGTTTTCTATCATGCGTAAATAAATATAAATATAATTATTTATGTCTATTTGTAACATCTGTCAATTTCGATGCATGCACACAGAAGATGATTGTATTCTACGTATACTTTTCTCTCTCGCACGCAACTTGAACATATTTTCGGCGCCAACATTCTACTTTTATTTGTCTATTTAAGGCTTGGACAATAATATCTGTGGACGGAAGAACAACTTTAATTTCAATTATCTTAACTTCTGTGTACGGTTAATTTTTTTCTAATTTTACATGTGTGTAAATTGTATTTTAATTAACCCCTTAACTTGTACGCTCGAGTTAATTCGAGCGCGCTAAACAGGCCAAACTGTGCACACTCGAGATAATTCGAGCGGCGTTGTATTTTATGCTGCTATAATTTTTCACACTCGAATATAATCGAGAATTGAAAATAACAATGTGAAAGCAAAGAAAAAAATTTTTTTACATAAAAAAAATTGATTTTTTTTGGCCGGTTTAAAAAAAAACTGCGTTAAGGGGTTAATATGACGTTAAAATTTGAAAATATTCCTAAAAAAATTAATTTACAGACCAAGTACTTGAAAGACTTACGTAGAGTATTGTTGCACTATTCTTGTTGCATTATTCTGTTGCACTTTAAAGTAAAAACAATAAAAAACAAAATGTATATAAGATAATGAATAATACGTCGATATAAATTAAACAAACAATCTAATTAGGTTATGACTAAAATAAATATATAGAAAATGTTGATATGAGGAAAGATAATACATGACGATAACAATAACGAACACGGTACATATATCGGAGGAAATAAAAAAAAATAACTATTGCGCAAAATTGTGAATAAGGGAGAACCAGAGAGGAACGAAGGCAAAGGAGAGATTTCGCTCTTCGACAAAGAGCGCGGCGCGGAGCGATTTTCGGACGAATGGTCGAGCAAAGAACCGGAGCCAATTACGTGACTGGAGATCGAGCGATCGCAGGAATCCCGAGCGAACGTGAAGTTCTTCCCCCTCGCGAAGTGAACGAAGCCGGATGTGTGGACACGCAAAAGGGCGTTCGCTCGTCACGGGGACACGCGAAAATTTCCTTCGAAAATTGCCGGCCGCATTCCATCCCTTAGCCGTTGTCGTGGATAACCCGGTCGAGGGGGAACGGGGGCCGAAGTGTTGTCGCTTATTTCGCGAAATTGCTGGTGTTCCTGGCGGGCAAACTCTTTCGAGGATACGCAACACAGCAACGTTCGCGCGCGCACACACGTACCAGACGAAAGCCCAATCGCGCTAGCGGCAGGCTCGTCCTCATCCTTTAAACATTTTTGCCGCTCATTCAATTTAGCAAGCGGAATATTTACCCTTCTCTCTGAAAACGCCCATAGCAACGCTCGCTTAGAGGCGGGAGAAAAACAACGCGGGTTTATTAAACGTTCATTATATATATTTCTCGCGCGCACGTGTTCGGCACACAGCAACAATCTTATCCGCGAGATCGTAAAGTAAATTCAAACCGAAAGTGTTATAATGAAAACTCTCTAAAATTTTAATTAATATATATAGCGTTCCGCGCGTATCATATGACACATATACTACCGTTACTTTTTCCTCCGTTTCTTAATTCTTCATTCCTGCGCCAAAATAAGATCGCTTTGAGAGCGAAGTGAGACGATCTTGCCTATGTTACCAAGCTAATTCATCCGTCGTTGAAAAATGATATTCCCAGTGCAAAAGTCTGTGACGCACGAGAAAATAATTTTCGCAATATCTTTAAACTCGCTAGAACTCACGCTGTCGATCGACGAGATCTCAGAGAATAACGAGGAAATCTCGTATTTTGCGGATCGTCCATTCTTGTCTTCTCATTGAAAAACTCTTTTAAATTTCACATTGCGCGACGAAGAAATTTCCGTTTAAGGATAATAAATAATCAGTGGAGACGCGCCGAAGGAACGCGCGTCTCTGTGACGCTATTTCTCACTCGCGCTCGTAACGGCGCATCCAAAGTCTCGTAAAAAGAGAAAAGGGAAAAAAGTCCAAGAGGAAGTGGAGAAGAAGGAGAGAAAGAGGAAAGAAGAGGAAAAGAGAAAAGGGAAAAAAGTCCAAGAGGAAGTGGTGAAGAAGGAGAGAAAGAGGAAAGAAGAGGAAAAGGTTCGTTGGTTCGTTCTGTATATAACGTCGCTTCTTTCAGTCTCGACAAGATCTAACCGTGCGGTGGTAGCCGGTAACTGCAGCAGCCTTTTACTCGGGGCTCCACGAGTGCAATCTCGTATTCATGAATTCCTTGTACGTAGCTTCCCCTACGTTCCTTCGCCTACGTCTCCACCTCCGCCCATGTCTCCCACCTCCCCCCCGGTACCTTCCGTACTGATCCCTCTCGTGCCGTCGTGCACGCTCGTTGAGTATCTCACACGCGCGAAATCAGCTACATCGGCACACGAAATTGCGTGACGTCAATAATCGGGATACATGAATCGGTATCGTCGAAAATGCGTCGTGCCGCAATCTTGCCTCAGCGAGAATCGTTACCCGTTATCGATTCTAGATCATAGAAAGAACTGTCAAATATGGGTGGATCAATCTATTGAATCTCTGAATCGCATCTTCCGGTATTTCTGCGCGCGTATCTGCCTTTGCGGCACAGAAACCTCAATCTTGATTTAGAATCGATTCTAATACGCTTCATTGTCTTTTTTACCGTGATCTCTCAGCAACGACATCTCATTGATCAAATCGGATCTCTGATGGATGATCGATTAGGTGAACGGTAGAAAAGGCTTGCCACTTATTTGCGTGTTGGAATGTTGGTTTATCTAAAGTTTACTTTGGTACATCTGCCATAATTCGAAGGGCTCCGATACGTTGAGAAATTATTGTTTAATATTAAGATTTATGACGATATTGCCATTTCTGTGTTTGTTGATATAACAACGAAACTAATATGATTATTGAACGGTGATAATTAACGAATGATGAGTCTTTAAAACTTTTAATATTGGACTGATAAATATAGTGTCCTACGATTGTACTCCCTTATAAATTAATGGATCGTTCGTTAGGATAATTATGTTGATCAATTTATAAACACATTAGACACACACACTCTCTCTCTCTCTCTCCCCCCCCCCCTCTGTCTCTCACTCCCTCTCACTCTTTCCTATTACCCTTTTGCTTTTATATTATTTCATAATTTTCACGCTTTCTGCACCTTCGCGTCATGTTAACACAACACGCACAACATATTCCGATATTCCTGTGAGGTGAAATATTGATTTTAATCTATTTTTATATTATGCTAAGTTAAATTGATTGCAACCGCGTGCAGTGGTAAGTACAACACACTCGTGGAAGAATAATAACCACGATACTACGCAAACAGAAATTTTTTGACTCGTCAAACTAGATATGTGGATATATTTTCCAAATGTTCTTAAAATACACGTCCCACAAAACATTTACACGTACGTAATATATTCTATATATGTACATTTATGTATATTACATATGATATGTATATACACTAGTGATACAGTGAACAACCATTATATATGAATGGTATATGCAAATGAAACCGAAAAAATGTAAATAAAATATTCCATGCATTTATACATGTACATACAGTGTACGTGCCATACATAATCTATGCGTATACGCTCTGTATATTCTATGGATATACGTAACACATACATATCTATACGTAGATATTCACTGGTACATGTTATATATGTATACATGATGTATTACATATGTATAATATATAAATAATGTACGGGAAATATTCCGTGCATGACACTCGCAAAAATGTATACATACATTGCACATGAATGATATGTTCAAATGAAACTGGAATAACGTACATAAAATATTCCCATGCATGTATATTCTATGCATACTTATGTATATAAGTTCTGTACAATCTTTGAATATTATAACACATATATATATACGTTTTTGAACATGAAATGTATGTGTATGTTGTGTGTAATATTATATTATTATGTTAATAACGTACATTACATATATCTTATGTGTATATACATCAAACATCCTATTGTATTCTATATATCTATTTCGAACAGGTTTAGCGCAGTGCGCCATACACGGACGGTTGCTACCCACAGTAGCTCTAACTAAAACTACGCATTGGGTGAACTGGGGCGCAATTAGGATTAGATATATAGTTGATAGACCGGAGAAACGCATGAGGAGGGAGCGCTCTGTGACGCGTATATGTAATCAGCCGCGAGCTAAATCGATCGCGAGCGAACTGGTCTTGCGACGGCGCCGCGTCGCGACAGCCGCTGGAACTCACGAGAAAAGCTGCAAGAATATATCTCGTATCTCGGATATTGTATACGAAGTTCTTTTAACGTATGTTACATACATACTACATGTATTAAAGTACATTGCAAAATACGTATATCCAATGTACATTCGATATCATGTGAGGTACATACATATTTATAGATACATTTCAATGCATATACATCATATAACATAGTATATTTATATACATATGTACGCTGGATATGTACCATGTATCACATATATTACATAATGCAAACTTTCTTTAACATGCAGAATACGCTGTTAGAATCCGGATAAAATTGAATTTGAAATTCCCACTATATTAAAATTTAGTTACCAGGTACCACTTGGCGTTAAGGTAAACCAGATATGTGGATAACATGTTCATAATCTCGAAATGGTTGGATCAGGTTAAGCTCGGAATATAATCGGAGGGCGATTATTAAAAATCTTCGCGTCAGAAAGACGCCAAGAGAAATAATAATAATTTTTCAAGTACCCCAGGTCGACAGTGTACGATGTTGCCCAGAGATACGCTTCATAGGAGTCCTCCGAGTAGAGTTCCTTCATCCCGGCGAGAAAGATCCAAATAAGGAAGAATGTGACAAGGACTGCCGGCATGCCGCCGTACTTCTTCCTGAAGGGAGAAATAGTTACGAAAGAGGTCTATTTAAAGATCCTGAGGACGGTGGTAAAGCCTTGAATAGAGGCCGTATATCTTTCAGCAAGATGGCGCACCTTCTCACACGAGGCATTTGATATAGAATTGGCTCTCCAACAACGTCGACATGTTCTGGTCCAAGAACTTCTGACTTCCCAATAGTCCAAATCTAAATCTTCTAGACTGCTGCTACGTGTGGAGCGTATTCGAGACGGTTTTCAACAAATTCAAGCACCCCAACATGACCTCCCTCCGGGTCTCCGCCACCAAGGCGGCGTTTGTTGCCACTGACCGGGCCCGGTTGAAGATGGCGTGTTCACGCTTTAGGATCAGGATCGAGGCGGTGATTGAGATGCAGGGCGGCTATGTCGAGTGAGAAGACTCAAGAGGGAGTCCGTTAAGTTGAATATTATAGCATTTCTTTGCATCTTTAATATCGGTAATAAACGACTTCTCCAATAAAATGTTTTTATGTCCGGATTCTAACGGCGCATCGAAATATGTACATACAATATGCATCATAGTACATTGCAAAATATGTGTATCCATAGAATGTGCATTCGATATCATGTGTAGTATATCCATATTAAGACTGTCAAAGCTACGAGCTAGTTCGCCTATCCATTAGGTGAGCAAAAAAGTTCTAAGCTTTTTTTGCAAAATTTAATCTTCATTCAAAAACAAACAAAAAAATATTAATCAGCAAAATATTCCCCGTTTGCATCAATGACTTTTTGCCGTCTTTCGGGTAGCTTGCGAATTCCTTGACGATAGAACCTCACCGGCTCTGAAGCGATAAAGTCATCGCTAAAGTCAATGCATTTTTGTATCTCTTCAAATCTCACGAAATGTGTATCAGCCAAATGATGCTGCAGCGACCGGAATAGGTAGTAATCGGAAGGCGCCATGTCTGGGCTATACGCCGCATACGGGAGAAGTTCCCAGCCTAACGCAAAGATATGGTCCCGAGTCACTTTCGTAACATGTAGTCGGACATTGTCATAAAGCAGGAACACTTTACGACTTCCTTGGCCAATAAATGGTCTCTTTTCTTCTAATGCACCACTCAAATTAGTCAATTGTTGTTGGCAGTGGTCTGCTGTGATTGTTTCCCCCGGCTGTAACAATTCGCTTAATACAACACACCTTTCCAATCCCATCAGATGCAGAGCAAAACTTTCTTGGGGTGGATATTGGGCTTTGGCGTCGATGTCGAAGGTTGACCAGAGTCAACCCATGATTCTCTACGCTTAGGGTTATCATAAAGAATCCATTTTTCGTCGCCTGTAATGATTTTGGGCAGAAAATCTTTTTTCCGCAACTTTGAAAGCAAAGTGAATGCAGTGTCACGCTATCGATTTTTGTTGTCTTCGGACAGTTTATGCGGAATCAATCTGCCTTCCTTCTGGATCTTTCCTATTGTATGTAAACGTACGGAAATGGCTTGCCTCGTAACGCCAAGTTCCTTTTCAGTTTGCGCAGAGTTTATATCTAGCAATGCTTCCAATTCGTCCGTTTCAATCTTTTGAGAGCATTCCAGCACGCGGTTCATCTTCAGGACTGAAACCTCCTTGACGAAATTTTTGATACCATCTTTTATACTTAGCATGACTTACAGCGTTTTCTATATATGCAGCACAAATCATTTCAGTGGCTTCAGCAGCATTTTCAGATGAAACGCGAAGTGGATGGAAAATCGAATATGCTCTTTGTTATCGCTATTGTGAACACTATTGATTTTTGAGGTTACGTGCATCAAACGCCAAACTGCATGGCATTTAGAAAGCCAAATGGCAACGCTTTAAAACTGCAAAAGGGCAGGAAGATAAATAAAATTTAAATTGTTATTTCGATTGTATGAAATCTAAAGTTCAGAATTTTTTTGCTCACCTAATATTTTTTCTAATAACACGAAACTTTACGTGGTAGTTCGAGAAATAACTTCGATCATGTTTTTCTACTCGACCTGCGGTACCCATTTTATATGGTTTCAGACGCGTTATTCTGGACACTGCATATAGCATTACAATGAAAAGAGATTACAATGAAAAGAAAAAGAATTAAATAAGTTGTTCGAATAAGTAAAAAACTCGTCGATTGCAACTTAACATCACCGATATTCGTAAGTCTCCCATTAGGAGCTATTAGCGAAATAGCGTTCGCGTCTATCATTGTAACATTTCTGTGGGATTCAATTACAAGACGCTGACGATTTGCGTACGAATATCGCTCATGCGGAGCATGATTGATTCACTGTGTCGCAAGGCCTATCGAGACAAATACTCCGTCACTATAAATAGTCTCTAAACGCGATTCTCGGAATGTTGCGGCGACATCAAGTCGTACCACAGAAATAAATCTCCTCTCGATACAACTCGATCCGCACCTTCCTCATCGCACTGAACCGCACAGGGAGTCTCCACATATATCTGTCATAGCTCTGCCACAATTAATTACGTGCAAACAGTGATCGTTACGTTACACAGCGTTCTTCTCAGACGTTATCGCATATCATTCTCGTAAGAAAGAGAAAAGAGAAGGGAATCCGTGTAACTTCAAGGTGGACGGCTCTGCGTTAACAAATTGCTCTTCCGATAAGACGTATGCGTCGTGCAATGTCCGTCGCGTGTTCTTTGCATCTTCATCGATGAATGCGCCAAACAGTGCGTTTATACGCGCAAGAAATGATAAATTTTTTTCAAATAAAATCAATGAGATATCATTAAGAGCGGCTGTCGAATATATAATCAAGAAAAAAAATAAAACAATAAGAGTCGACCCAAGTTATTCTTTACAAGATATTATTCTTTAAGGAGAATAGAAAATTTAAACTTGTGAGATATCGTTAAAATCTTACTAAATAACCTAGGAATTAATTAAATACGAAATTTTTCTGTAAGTTACTTATACCATATATTAACAATCAAAATATGTTTTAAAAATTGAAAAATGTTAACGTATGAACTGTTTTAGTTTGATCCATCTCGCGACATATATTGTGGTTTTGCAGGGATTACAAGTAATCTAATTGACATTTTTAATAGAAATAACCGATATTTTTAATAGAGATAACCGGCGTTATGTCTCCTTCCATAGACAGAACTAAAAAAAAAATTGAGTACACACACAAATTAACAAAATATATCCGAGAAACATTGCAGAAATGAAATGATTTTTATTGCAATAAAATTTAAATAAACAATATATTTTGAATAAAGTTCAGTTAGATCTCTAAAAAATTTAAATATTCTGTAATTAAAAAAAAATATACCTCGACATCTTCGTTTTAAAGTTATGCCTAAAAAACCATAATATACACTGTAAGATGGATCGGGCTGCTGCAGCTCTATGTATTAATGTTTTTCAATTTCCTAAATATATTTTTACCATTAACGTTCTAGTATAAATAGCGTACAAAAGGATTTTGTATACAATTAATTTCTATATCAGTAGCAATGAGTAAAATTTTATCGACTTTTTACAAATCAAACTTTCCCATCTTCCTTAAGTGATTACATTCCCTAGGAATTTTCGCATATTTTATGACGTTATCCCTGATCCAAAAATACGATCGCTCAGTAAAGTCTATCTAATCTATGAGGCGTCATAGTTTTCCATGCGCGGTATTCCATATGTATTGAGACGCCAATATATGTTCATGCTGTTTTACGTGACGTTCGTTGTTCCATTTGCGATGTCGCTTTTGACTAGTCGAAAAAAATGATTCCGCGTAATAAGATTATCGTCGGACAACGTCATCGTCGTCGGAGAACGCGCTAGTCATACCGCCGACACTTCACGTCGAGTAACGAACTTCCCGCCATTAATTGGCGAAAAAATTTACCGCCAAATGTTTCACGTCGGCTGCCAATATCCGCTAATTTGCGAATTGCATCGATTGACTTTCTGCGTTGCGCGCGGGCTAGAAGAAGAGAGAGGGAGAAGCAGAAGGCGTCGCGTAGTTTGCCAGTGTAATTTCCAGTTTGATTAGCCGACACCTCCGCAAGCGAACAGCATCGCGGGGCGGTGCACGTTTCCAAGCTGTACGAATTGCTGCTGATGACGTAGTTAACAGTTGATTAAAATCGAAATCCGTTTATTACCGTAGAGGTGGCGTGAATTTTGGTCTCTTCATCCGGAGTGCCGGTGGCCTTTACTGGTGGCGCACGGAAACGCACCCATGGCACGAAACGAGTCTGATAATCGCTTTATAATTCAAACTGAATCGCAGTGGCCGAACGGCAGTGACTACACGATGGCGTGAAAGGAGTTATCGCGCGTGACAATTTATTAGCCGCTGAGTAACTTTTATTTCGTGCCGTATATTACATTTGAATCTCGGCACGCTACGAGCGAGCTCACTTCAAATTACGAAGTGTGTACTTATTGTTTATCTTCACAATTTCATTCTAACAGTATTCCTAATTATTGAACAGCAATCGCGATCGACAAATATCTTCGTTACCTTAAATTGTCACAAAAAAGGAAAAGAAAAGAGAAAAAAGATAATATTCATTTAATGAGAAAGAGTAGGCGCGCGCGAGCTCTCGTCGCAAATAATTTTTTCATAAATTACCGGAAAAATCGCAATAATTTACCGCTATGTTGCCGCGACACGATGAAGTCACAACCCACAGAAAATACAATTTGCTTTATAAATACGCTAGTGTGGCGCGGTCAAAATATCGTCGCCACACGAATCTCGTCAGCCTCCGGAATTGATTGCCAATTACCGGTGGGCACGACGCTGACTCGACTCTGCGATCTAGAAAATTGAGTTACTTGACGAAACTCGATTCGACAAATATGGCGGCGATCTCGAGACGAAGATGCGATGTCACGTTAATCAAGTCTGTAGATTTATCTCCCCGAATTTTACTATTTTTTATACGTTGCTACACGAACGTATTTTTTAGGATCGAGGAATGATTTGTGTAATGCTCTCAAGATTGCCGTCATAATTCGGAAATAAAGAATGCTAATTACCGAGCTTAATGAATTAATATAAAGTATCGTCGACGTATGCAAAAAGATACCTTACACTGATAAACCATTTAGTTGAATTAACTAAATTCTTGTTTGACTATGGATAAACAAATTTTTTTATTATAAGATCCAAAGTTTAGTTCTCTGAACCAAAGGTTTGGTTCTTTGAAACCTTTGAAACTTCAGAAAACAAAACTTTGGTTCAGAGAACTAAATCTTGCTTCTTATAACCAAAAAATTTGTTTGCACATAGTCAAACAAAAATTTAGTTGATTCAACTAAATGAGTTTCTCAGTGTAGAAATTCTATCCTAGGACAGTGAAAATGCGCAATGTATTGATTTCGTTCTCAAAGCAATTTACCTGGCTTTATTAATGATGCGTACTATATCATGCCAGTTGGCATCGATTACTGTTATTATTAATATTATGATACTGATATCATATTAGTATTGTTGATTATTATTACGTAAGCTTTTTCATTTTTATAATTTATTCAAGCATCGCTAATTTCCACTAATATCAAATGATGTACATTTTACAAGAACATTTCAGGATTCATCAGCACACATTAAGAATTTGTAAAAATTATATGAAGATTGGAAAAATCGTTGAGAAACTCGTAAATATTTTGTATTGGCGCAAACGTTACATCATCACTCGGAAAAAAAAGTTTAGATCTAATTATATGCAATTATTTATAATTTTGTAGGTATAATTATGCATGGATTTTTTGACCTGATCTAATTATGTATAAATAGATAAAATTGTTTTTGATTATACCTAATTATAGATTGCATTATAATATTATCCACGATTAAATATAATTATATACCCAGAGAACACGTCTTGTAGGACGTCAGAAAGACGTCATGTAAGACGCCATATGGGATATCCGGAAAAAATAAATCCATACATTTGCATCACTCCATGATTTCGCTCTGGAACAGCAATTGATCATTCCATCCACCTCATAACCGCGGTTGCTATTGAATAAACTCGATGATTGGAAGGCTAGCGACGATGCTAATGGCTCTGACGACACTTGTGGTTTATGTTTATAATGTATCGTTATTTTGTTCACAAATGTGTAATAACATATTCACTGGGAAACATTAAAAACAACGCAACAATAGTTTATATGCAACGGATATTAATATAATGTATACTGACGAACCATTTTTATCTTATAAATTAAATAGACCTAACATATATATATATATATATATATCAAATGCATCAAATATAATATCAAATTATCATAAAAACCAACAACAAATTACATATAAATTACATACAAATTAAAATATTTTCTTAAAATTTTATACGCTTAAAAACTGTTTTATTAAATAAATTTTTTATTAAATAAAAATATATTAAACATATATTTAAATATATATTATATTACTCCGTTTCTCAAAGACATATTTTAGATATTGTTGCCGTTTTGATATATAATTAGATCATGTCTTCAATAAGCATATATATATACATATACGCAATATCTTGGAAGAACCTCGCGTTTAAATGTTATTATAAATATAATTATATCAAATCATATGCAATTATATGTAAATTTGTATATAATTCGACTAACTCTACATATTATCGAATTTTTTATTTTATTACAAAAAAGAATTCATATATAATTCTGCATAAT
>NW_014556547.1:85756-130752 GCF_001313825.1 Dinoponera quadriceps
TTCAAATTATTATAGAATTATAAACATCTTAAAAATCACGTATAATTGATAATATCAATAGGTCTTGTTATATATAATTATATATAATTTAATTATATATAATTATATATAATTATATATAAAAGTTTGTAATTGAGACACTTGTTCCGATAAAATTACGAAATAATTGTATCGATTTATATAAATCGTAGGAAGTTATTATTACGCACACACAATTTAATTTCCAATAGACACAATTTTCACAATTTTATTTTCAAATAGAAACAAGCAGTTATTTGTAGAATTATCTGCAAAATAGAACAGAATGTTTCAAACTTTCTCGGTTCCTATAGTATACAAGTAGAACAGGACAAACTGAGCAGAACAGTCATATACTATTTTGCACAATTCGCAATGATTAATGAGAAATTAATTAATCTGTATAAACTAATGAACACAGGAAACGGTAAATCAGGCTCTATATAAAGAAGAATAGCTTATTTCTAAAGATCTTCTAGCAACAATAGATAACAACTGATAGCGAGGAACGTATATTTTTCCGACGCTCAGTTCTGTATCATGCGGCCTGCTATTCGCTGCGTTACTTCATCTTTAGATATCAGTTGATGCTCATTGTCGCCAGATCATCAAATATAAACTATTTTTCTTTATGCTAAATCCGATCTATTGTTTCTCGCGCGCTCATTAGCCTAGACAAAATAATTAATTCCTTATTAACTATTGCGAATTTTACAAAAAATAGTACATGACTTTTTTGTTCAGTTCCAGCTGTTTTACCTGCATACCACGGGAACCGGATACCACGGAAGAAAAGTTTGGGATACTCTGTACTGTCTCAGAGCCACGGAAACAAACTTCGTGAGGACATAGAGCGGATTGAGGTGAAGAAAAAAATCACCTACTATTTTGCAAACAAGCAAAATTTCGAGTTACAGTCTATCATACAAGAGCATGTCGGCGATATTTTTGAAACTTGATATTTAATGAAAGCGAAACCACGATAATCTAAATGTATACAGTCCTCTCGAATACACGTTAGCTCAGTTTCTTTCAGATACGTTTGCGTCATTAAAGAGAACAGAGCTTCAGAGATGAGTACGTACACAAAACGATTTGAGGCGGTTTTCCTGTGTAGTCACCCAAAAGGGCCAAAAATGAGTTTTGCAAGTGCTGCTAAATACCTGCATAAGTCGTCATAGTGGAGAGTGCTGCTAAATACCTGAAGTCGTCATCGTGAGGAAGTGGGTAAAACGATATAAAGAAACAAAAAGTGTCGATGGCTTTCCAGATCGCGGCTCAAAGCGAGAGACTACTAATAGAGAAGATAAAGTGATTCTTCGACTTTTTGAGAAAAATCCGTATCTTTCATTACGAAGCGGACAAGCACTTTTGGCAAAAAAGGGTGCAAACATTAATGTAGTGACATTGAAACATCGTTTGAAAAAGCATAATGCCAAATGATGTAGTACAATATCAAAACTATTACTTTCAAAAAAGCATATCGAAAATTGTCTGGCGTGGACTCGTCAAAATATCAATCGTGACCGGAGCAACATAGTGTTCAGTGATGAATCTTCCTTTTGGACCTGGTGTCCTATTAGCCATGCTTGGTCTAGCCGTGGACAACTAGTAATAAAAAAGAGTGTAAAACACCCGACAAAAGTGCATGTTTGGAGTTGTTTTAACGTACGGGATTTTGGGAGTTTGTGCGTCTTCACAGACAATTTGAATGCACAAAAAATGTTAAAATGGTATCAAAGGGAACTTCTCACATCAGTTAAACGTTGGTTTAGTGAAACTGAGGACGAATGGATTCTGCAAGAAGATAATGACCCGTAACATTGAAGTCGAATCTGTACCAAATGGGAAGCGAAAAATGGCATCATCGTATTGAATTGGCCTTCCCAGTCCCCTGATGCAAATCCGATAGAAAATGTGTGGTTCATAATGAAGCACAAACTTAAGGGAAAACGTACATTAAAATTAAAAACCTTTAATGAAACATATTTGTCAAATATGGAGATCGCTACCTGTGTCATACGCCGAGAAATTGATAAAAAGTATATCAAGAAGATGCGAAGCTATAATTGCTAACGGAACAGATTGGACTTTACTGTTAAAGTAAGAGCGTATTAGTGCTTTTCTGTATACTTTCACTTTATCGAAATAAATTTACAAATAAATTTATATTTATAGAGATATCGCCGACACACTCTTGTGTGACAAACCGTATTAATAATTGAAAATGGTCATGTTATAGAGACTTCTTTATTTAATAACTCAAAAATTTGCGCATTATTTGCAAAATGGTAAAGAATTTTTGATAAACATATAGAAAACCGGTGCCACCGCTGATGAGCTTGACCGTAACATATGTTATCAAAGATGTGATCCTGAGTAACCTTCCGAAGGTTTTACTCGTCGCTCACTGTTAAAAAGATATTAACAAAAAAACGGAAATATGCTACACACATCTATCCACATTGACCGGTGCTTCAAGTCTTTCCGCTGAACATTAATTAGAAAATATTATATTAAATTAGTCAATTGCCTACTACAGACTATCGATGCCCGCCCATTTATAAACAAAATTTCTAATTAGGAGTCCAGTGAAAAAACTTTAAGCACCGGTCGATGTGGACAGATGCGTGTAACATACTTCCGTTTTTTGTTAATATCTTTTTAATGAACAGTGAGCGAGGGGTAAAACCTGCGAAGGTTACTCAGTCACTGGAGGTGGATCTCCTATAATAAATTCATGTACGTGTTTCAAACTTCTTTTATTAATAATTTTTTTAATGAACAATCAGCGACGCATAAAACCTTTTGATTGTTACTCAGGGCCATGTCCTTGGTAACATATGTCAAGGTCAAGCCTATCGGAAGTGGCGCCAGTTTTCTATATATTTACCGAATTTTGTTGTTCAGCTTTATCGACAAACATATGAGAGCTGTTATACCTAGCAACAAGTTCAAAGTTTGAGGCTCAAGGTTCAATATACTTATGTCTGTCGCTGGCGACGTTGCGTTCCAAAACTTATAAAATATAAAGTATCACAACAACTGTTATATATTTATAAATTAAGGCACTTTGAACAAAAAAGTCCTTTACTATTTTGCAAACAACACGCAAATTTTTGAGTTATTAATTAAAGAAATCTCTTACATGACCATTTTTAATTATTAATAACTCGAAATTTTGCGTGTTGTTTGCAAAATGGTAAGGCACTTTTTCTGTTCACCTCAATTCGTTATACGTCCTCACGAAGATTGTTTCCGTAGCTCTGAGACTATATAAAGAGTCATAGAAGCATGTATACGTTAATATATTTTTGAGTTATATATTTACACGTAAGTGATCGATCCATTTTTAGAATATTCAATTAAGGGGCGGTTAACGCTGTATCAGTAGTTGTTAAGAAATCGCTCGTCATATTTTCAAGGGGGGCAAATCATTTATTTTGTCGATATCGATCATCAATCTTTGTTTAACCGTTTTAGTGCCAGGGGTTTGTAAAAATCCGTGTCGGATTGTGCCATGCAGCGCGATAGCGCTTCGTTCATTTATCTGCGAGTAATGCCGATCGACGCGATCGCGCTGCTCTTTTTTTTCGTCGAAATATGCCGCTCGGCGCGCTCGCGCTTCATTTCATCACTCATATCAGAAACGTTATACTAAACACTCAAAAGTTTGCGAAATTCGGAACCGAGCGCGTTGCGAATTGACGATCGTGACCAAACATCGCGGCACATTTCACCACAGTACGCGAACAGCGCGATCGCGCTGCGTGGCGTTAAAACGGTTAACCCATTAATTGCCAAATTTTTTTTTAATTTTCGGCCAAATAAGTTATATACATTCACAAAAAGTTGTGTAACAGTATAATTATATTCAAATTATGTTTTGTTTTGATCCCCAAATGGGGATCGTGGCAACTAATGGGTTAAAGCCTCAGTTATGTGTCCCGTGTTCAATATCGCGAGATCTCAATGCGGCTGACGATTATTGTGAGTCAACTTGACGGACGCGAGTAAGGTGCTTAAATCAATTTCCAAATCAATATTTGCGCTCCGCAGAATGCCTTCGTATTGTCGTGCTTTAACGTCGTTTTCAGGTAAATGGCGGCTTTATTGCGCATCGTCCGTTCATCCGACGCGTCCGATCTCACTTGTCATGTCACACGTATGAAATTTTCTTTGTTCTATGAACCTATGAATGAGATCACACTCATGACATTAATTATGCATCACGTTAATTATCATAATATCGCCAAATGCATATTCGATATTACAATAATATTATATAATAATGTCCTGATGTGTCTCGTACAATGCGTCAATTAATTCCATCGATACATTAAAGATAACTTACAATAATAATTATTTAGCCAATTTAGGGATATCCGAGCGGTTATGTCGATCCTGATTCACGGTCTTTCGGCCATGCGTGATCACAGCCGAAATTTACGAACGCTCATCAATGGTTTACTCAAATCCTTTTCGTGGTAGTCACACAGACGCCAACCAACCAAATACTCAAACAGCCGTCGTTAAACTGTTGATGACTGCTTTCCTCGATGCATCGACAATTTGATTTCGTGTTCTGCCACGTGCAGCTCCATCTCTGTCCCCCTGCCCCTATCTCTCTTTCTCACTCCCTTCATCTCTCTTTTTCCCCTTTTTTTCCTTTCCCCGTGATCTCCAGTGCGTAGATCAAAATTTTATCAGTCGTATTTCCTCTTTAACACTCGATGTGCTATGTCCGTCACTTGACTAATTTCATTCGCCTTTGCGCTTCTACATTCTCTGTTCACTCCTTCCCTTTACCCTTTGCCTTGCCTACCCCTTCCCCATCTAATGCCTTTTTATACCGTCTGATCGTAAATTTGCATCGTCGTTATATCGCACGGACTTGAAATTAGCTGTTATATGCCAATCGCCTTTCGCGGAAAGTGGAGTAAAATCCGATAGGTTTTATCCACTTAGAGTAATTCCACCTTACTGTCCTCTACCGTTAGTAGGATTGCGGATAAAACTCTTAAGGAACTCTCATAAGAAATGGGACAACTGGACAAATCCTGAATGGCCAGCATTCGTCTTTACTAAAAAAAAAAAGCATTATTCTTTTCGGTAACATTTATTGAAACAAATGTACGTTCAACTCTCGGCTCATAATCCAGTCTTATCCGTTTTCGTTCGATCGAAATCCCCAAGATCGAAAGTTTGCCTATTGAAAACGCGCGAAAAATAAGGATGCTAACTTCGCTCGGCTTATCGTTCTTCGATATCATCCTTTGATCGAAGCCGAAGGGAAACGCATAAGGTGGACAACGACGATGACGGCAGTCGATGGCGCGCGTCATCTCCGTGAACAGCGAACGCGATACATGACGCGACGGTGAGGGAGAAGGCGCGCGTTAAAAGGACGAAAACTCGTTTCGTGCTTCGTTGCGAAGGTTAAAACCGTAACGCTCGCTCCTATCTGCCTTGTGCCGCCGCTCGTGTGTGAGCGAGTGAGCGAGCGAACGGGCCAACGCGGGCGCTGCCTGGCCGAGCTTAACATTAGCGGGGGCCCCCCCTTACCAGACCGCAATTACATCCCATAAAGCACGATTGAGACACGGTTCGGCCATTATTCTCCCATACAGGGCCGTATAAAAGAGTCCCGCCGTTTAACGCGCCCTCTCCTCTCATGTGCATCCCGCGCAGGTCGCGGCACGCGCGCGTGCGTACGTGCTTGCGTACATGCGTATGTGCACTCGCTCCCACCGCGACAAAGCGAAAGAACTCGCGCGCGCGCTGTTACTCGAATGCAAGATTCGATTTGGGTCTTACGCGTAATAGTCATTTAGGAATTGAGTGGATGATGAAAACACTGTGACCAAGAATTAGACTGAAAACGTATTTATCTTAGGCACCTGATATGGATGGCGACTAAAAGGTCGCAACGTTTGTTTTTATGTGAGTTTTGCAGCGCGTCTTGTATCCAATCTTGTATCCGATAGGAAAACAAATCTCCTAAAAATTACTGAAAAATAAATTTTCCTAGACACGGGATGCGTTTTAAAACTTATAAAGCAAAAAGTATTACAATCTTTTCGTCGCTGACCATACAAAGAGCGATATTAATCATACTTGGGACTTGAACCTGGGATTTCTAGCTCTTGAGTCGTCTCTCTTAGAGAGAATTCACACCTTGACAGAAAAGCAGAAAATAAAAAAGCAGTAGTTAATCAGAACTCACACTAGTAATCGACAGTTTCTGCTTTATCTACTGCTTACTACTAGCGCGAGTTGACTGGCTGCTTTTCTGCTTTTCTGTCAAGGTGTGAATTTTTCTTAAGCTTTAGAAAACTAACTAACCAAATAGAAAAGAAAATTAGACAGTAGCGATGTAATATACAAATTTACTATCTAGTGAGTAGATAGTCTCATTCAATATCTAGTCAGGATTTACCGATAGTTTTCTATCTCGTTATCGCATAATCTTTTTTGTTTAACCGTTTTAGTGCCGGGGTTTAGTGCAGGGGTTTTTAAAAATCCGTGTCGGATTGTGCCATGCGGCGCGATAGCGCTTCGTTCATTTATCTGCGAATAATGCCGATCGACGCGATCGCGCTGCTCTTTTTTTTCGTCGAAATATGCCGCTCGGCGCGCTCACGCTTCATTTCATCACTCATATCAGACACGTTATACTAAACACTCAAAAGTTTGCGAAATTCGGAACCGAGCGCGTTGCGAATTGACGATCGTGACCAAACATCGCGGCACATTTCACCACAGTAGGCGAACAGCGTGATCGCGCTGCGTGGCGCTAAAACGGTTAATCACTATATAATTTGTATAATCACTAGAACTAAGGCAAATACTCATAGTCGGATGAACTTAAGATGATCTTATATGTAAGATCATCTTAAGTTCATTTTCAGGTACAGTACTGCTCATTTCAATGGCTACGAAGCATCTGAAAATGTACTCAAGACGATCTTAATATAAGATCTGATTATAAATATCGATCTTAAATATAAGATTATAAATATCGACCGAAACCTTAGAAGACTAACTAAGTAATAAGAAAAAACTAGATAATGGCGATGTAATATACAAATTTATTATCTAGTGGACAGTCCTGACATCCAATTTACATTTTGGATTTACGTACGTTGCTACTAGACAGTTACTAGACTGATTTTGATTTAGCAACATAACTTTAATTTGGATGCGCTGGATAACTTAAACATGCTAGTGACAAGATAATACATAGGTTATATATTTTAGAAAGTCAGTGCCATCTATTACCATATTTTATATTAATGACTAAACAGCAACTATAGATTACAAAATATTCATTAAAAATATTTAGCCAGACACGAGCTAATGACTAGCTATAAAACTTATCTAGTAAATACTATGCAGCTACTAGTCGATGAATCAAATTGACAAGACACATTTTTGCTCGAGTCAGTTTAAAAAAGGAAATAATTAGGAATTCGTAATCCCAAGATTATTTCTCCATATCCGTATTTTGTTACTCGTATATTGGTACGGATCTCAATTTTAATGATATTCCAACCTCGATGAAGATTTGTATGGCACAAGAAACCACCGACGAGCGTGTCACGGACGTATAATTGAACTAGCTTAGCGAACAAAGAGCGAAACGAGGACGTTATATCACTCTTAGATAAGAACTTTGAGCAAAGCATACTGAATGCGGTCAAACGAAACTTTTAGAAATGTCGGGATATACAGCGGATCTCCATAATCTATCCTAGAATGCGCTCTCATCAGTTATTTCGGTCAAATACCCGTTTAAAATTTCTCCAACATATAATTTTCAATAAATAAGCTGCAAATTCATTTTTTTAACACATTGCATGCAGGAAACGTACTTTTACGTTTTTTGGCAGTCTGTCACTAGAGCGCGGGTCACGTAAAAGTATGTATTTAGTAGATGTGTGCTGGAGAGCAGGTATCGTATAAATACAATGGGCATTGTGTGTACGTTTTTTTTTTAATAATCGTAGAGCATATATTTAAGTATAAAATAAAAAAAGTTTCGTTGAAAAAAACGAAGTAGTTATTGATTTATTGCGATTTTACTGAATACTCTCGCGAAATTCATGAAAAAACGCCCGCTACACGCGTAAGGCCGCGGCGAAATATACTCGCATGCAATGTATTGAGGTCTCCCCCTCCCCCTACCATCCGTTTCTCCGCGGCAGTCGTTATTTAACAACGTCAGAAGCGAAAAACACATGCGCAAAATTCTTATGAAATACGTTAAAATAAAAGTATATCTCCGTAAAATAACGCACTTGTAATTAATCAAATGCACATTTGTAAAATATTCCGAAAACTTTTCATTTATTCTAACTCTGAAAAGATGCCCGGGAAAAAATTATTATATGATATGATTATATATAATTATATAAAATTATATATAAATTTTGCTCATATTAGTGGTTACATATATAATCATATATGTTTATACGAAAGAAAATGATGTTATGTCATTTAATTAAATGTCGATATCATGTACTGTCAAAAACACAAGTAACCAGAAGCATTTACCTCGATTGTATTTGCGTATATTTTTACTATATTTTTATACTATAATTTTTTTATTATTCATAAACAATAGTATTTTATCGTTGTAGACATATATGATTATATATGATACATATGGGCAAATTTCATATATGATCATTTTTCCCGGGTGTATTTATAAAATGATATTTTTGGTATATTTAAAACATTTGTAATATATTCCGAAAGCTTACCTTTTATTTAAACAATCAATAAATAACCGTAAAATTAACATGACATACAATCTTCTTTTTTAGCTTATCTTCTTATGATTTTGTCAGGTTAATTTACGACTATTTCTTGATTGTTAAAATAAAAGGTCGAAATAAAATTTCGAAATATTTTATAAATGTATTTAATCGACCATTTTATGGACATATCCTTTTATTTCAACGTATTCTATAAGAATTTTTGACGTTTTCTCGCTTCTGATTATTCAGTCCGTCATTAATCAGGAAAGCAGCGGCGAAAAAACAGAAACTTTAAGTATGTTTTATATTGTAGAGTACTACATTAAATAATTTTTTTTCCTTAAATTATATATATCTGATCGCGAGAGCGCATTTTCGAGCTGATATTTTCAAACCGATGACCTCTACGACGCGAGAAAAACGTTGGAATATTTACCGTTAAACGATATTTCCGTTTTCTCGTTGTCAGCTACCTTTTTCGCGTTTCATAGTTTTCCCGCAGTCATCTCCGCCTCTTTCAGGGAACGAGGGTGCGGGAACTCCCGCTTCTTTCGTTCGAAGCCTTTAATTTGGCACGTGTTGCACTCTTGGCTATTGTTGCCATGATTGTCGGGTTGGCTGGTCGGCTTGTCGGTGCCCGTCTTTTTTCGCATCGTTTTTTCCGATCTTGCACATGGCGTGAACGAACTGTATGGTGATAATATGCGGTTCTCGGTTCAGCATGGCACGCGTGTTGTTCCCCATCATCGCTTTTTATCTATCTCGAGTCATTACTCGTTAAATATTATAATATTGCGAATGCGTGCGATCCGCACCGTCATGAAAATTGTTAACGCAATTGGAAATTAATTTTCCTCGATCTTCGTTTGATATTCATAGACGAAGAATAGCACATCATATTATTCACATCGACTATGAATAGCAATGACCGTCGGTCTAAATCAACATTTTAGTAAAAGTCTAAACGATCAACGATTGTCATTTACATGAATCCTAATCACGAATATCTTCCTACGCGGCTAAAAACGTTGTTTTCTGTTCCTTATTGTCGCATGGTTTTTATTTTTGCTTATTCATATATTATTTTTATTTATTTACTTCAATTATTTGAAATAAAAGTTTTGCAAAATAACACACACACACACACACACACACACACACGACAGACTAAAATAAAATAATAATTGCACAATGTACTAAGTGAGCAAGAAAGTTTTGAGCTTTAGATTTTATACAATCGAAACAACAATTTAAATTTTATTTATCTTCCCGCTCTTGTGCGGTTTTAAAGCGTTGACATTTGACCTTCTAAAATGCCGTGCGGTTTGGCGTTTGATGCGCATAACCTCAAAAATCAGTAGTGTTCACGATGGCAATAACAAATAGCGTATTCGATTTCCACTTCGCGTTTCATCTGAAGGAAAATGCTGTTACAACCACTGAAATGATTTGTGCTGCATATAGAGAGAACGCTATAAGTCATGCCACGTGTAAAAGATGGTATCAAAAATTTCATCAAGGAGATTTCAGTCTTGAAGATGAACCGTGTGCTGGACGCCCTCAAAATATTGAAACGGACGAATTGCAAGCATTACTGGATATAAACTCTGCGCAAACTGAAAAGGAGCTTGCAGAACAGCTTGGCGTCACGCAGCAAGCCATTTTCGTACGTTTACATACAATGGGAAAGGTTCAGAAGAAAGGCAGATGGGTTCCGCATAAACCGAAAACAAAAATCGACGGCGTAACACTGCACTCACTTTGTTTTCAAAGTTCCGGAAGAGAGATTTTCTACACAAAATCATTACAGGTGATGAGAAATGGATTCCTTATGATAACCCTGAGCGTAGAGTATCATGGGTTGACTCTGGTCAACCTTTGACATCGACGCCAAAGACCAATATCCACGCCAAGAAGGTTTTCCTCTGCATCTGGTGGGATTGAAAAGGCGTGTTGTATTACGAGTTGTTACAACCGGGTGAAATAATCACGGCAGACCGCTACCAACAATAATTGACCAATTTGAGCGGTACATTAGAAGAAAAGAGGCCATTTACTGACCAAGGAAGTCGTAAAGTGAACCTGCTTCATGACAATGCCCGACTACATGTTGCGAAAGCGACTCAGGACCATATCTTTGCGTTAGACTGGAAACTTCTCCAATACGCGGCGTATAGCCCAGATATGGCGCCTTCCGATTACTACCTATTCCGGTCGCTGCAGCATCACTTGACTGATACACATTTCGTGAGATTTGAAGAAATACAAAAATGCATTGACTTTAGCCATGACTTTGACAAACGATGACTTTATCGCTTCGAGTCCGGTGAGCTTTTATCGTCAAGGAATTCACAAGCTACCCGTAAGACGGCAAAGGATCATTGATGCAAACGGAGAATGTTTCGCTGATTAATATTTGTTTGTTGTTTTTGAATAAAGATTGAATTTTGCAAAAAAAAAGCTTAGAACTTTTTTACTCAGCTAATAAATTCTCCTGCGCGATATTCTCATTAACGCCAATTCATATCTTCATCATCTATCGATCTATATGTCGACGGAACAGATGCGGATTAATGGATAGCAAATAAAGTAATTACATCGAGGCGAGCGAAGATTAATTACGTTAATTAATCTATATATCGCAATATGTCAACATCGAATGTGTCACACGTAATATAAATACCGTACGATTGCATATTGCTAGATGCCTTTTAAATCGCACGCATGCATGGCAATTACTCGAGAGAGAATGATTTACCCTTTTAAGCCAATCGAGTCCCACGTTTGATCCCGGCCCCGGTTTCTTAATGAGTGTTCGTTATTGTTGCTATTTGCATGTGCCGATCGGAAAAGTGGGGGTGGCGGGTCGCTTTGATTCTTTCACGCACGATTCGCCTATACCTTAATATTAAAATTTCATACCTTGCAGGAACTGAAGGAGAGCTTCAATTATGGTCTCTTTTGCCCGCCGGTGAATGGAAAAGCCGGGAAATTCCTGGACGAAGAGCGCCGCCTCGGCGATTATCCCTTCAATGGACCCGTCGGGTACTTAGAGGTAAGGCTACGTTCTTTTCATTTCTTTTGTTTTCCGCGAGTTCTTCTGGCTAGTCATTTAATCGTTCGCAGTCGGAGAATCAATCGTATGCCGATCTCGTTTGCTATTGTAATCGTAGGAAAGGCAGTGCTGGGGGGGATATTTATTTCAGCCGAACAGTTAGAATCGGCTTTAGTACACCGTAAGGGTCTCCCGTTTTAGTAACAGAGAAGTTAAATAGCCTCCTCACGTGTGCATTAAAGATGCCAGAAGACCCACTTCACGTCTGACAGGATCTAGTTAAGTTATATATTTCTGAACCCAGTAGCGGAGATACGAGTCATTACGAAACACACGGCTGGTTGAAATATGCAAGTGTTACGCTGCTATTAACGTGGATTATTAAAACAGTTGAAAATTTCCCGCGTGAGGAAAATTGTAATTATCTGAGAAGGGAAATCTCTTCTGAGAAGGAAATAAGCTACATCCTCAAATATTTTTTCATTTCCGAAGCGAACGCATACACTGAAACAAAATATTATAAGATGAAAAGTACTTAGTTCCAGGATATCGAAAATTTTGTTGCACTACTGCCGAGTGGATTGATTAAAAAAAAATTCGGTTAAATTAACATCTGAGAAATTACGTACATAGAAATTTGAACTACAAAACTTAGTCAATATTAAAGCGTTAATGAATTGGAAACATATTTGTATGCAGAGTAGGGTGATAGAGAGAGAGAGATAGAGAGAATTAATTTCTATTTTTAAGTAAGTTAAATTAAAAGTTACTTCAACAAAAACTAAATTAAAAGTTAAATTAAAATTAAATTGGCTTGTTAAGTTAAAAGTTAATTATACAAAACCATGTATATATTTTTTTGCATAAATAACTTATTACTTACATTTATGTAAAATGATAAAAAGGTAATCTTCTATAAAAAAAATATCGACTGTTTTATGGTCAGAATTCTATACGGAAAAAAATATTAGTGTTTAGAGATGAAAAATTCTGCTGGTATTACTTTTTAATTTTCTTATTCTATGTTGTAAACAGCCCGCACAATGCTTTTAATATTAATGAATTATTTTATCTTGTATGTAAAAAGTCAGTAAGTTAATATATTTTAAAATAACTAATTAAAATTAAAAATTAATTCATTTAAAATGAACTAAATTAAGTTAAAAATTATTAACTTTTTAATGTTTTGACTTAATTTTTAACTGATTGGCTAGTTATTATCCAATCCTGGTAGGTATAATATAGATGTTCTTTCAATTACTAAAATGTTGATCTAATTTACACATGAGACGAGTAATTCTACATACAAAAATTAAATCAAGGAATAAGTACGACCAATATTGTCTGTTAGATTATTTTTATGGTAGCGTCATTGAGTAAATTTTGAACCTGCTTTATAGAAACAATCAATTAAAGGAAAAAAAAAACTGCTGAAAGAATTAAGCCCAATAATTCGTCAGATATTATCTACGTTCATAATCCTGAAGTTGTGTTGGTTTAAATTGATTCGACTAGTTTCGATCGATTTTCTTTTTTTATAGAGTATCACTATTTTGTAAAGTATTATCATTAATGGAACTTGCGAGGTTTTCACAGCAATGATTTATAACTTTGTAATATATAATTTCTCCTTTAGATAAAAGTTCAATCTCGAGATGACGATACTCGCTTCTTCTTTACGTCGTCTTCGATTTCGAGCTAAAGACACCGCGAAACGATATCGACTTCGTAACCTAATGAGATGGAAAGGTCGCGAGGAGACATATTACATAATTAATCATCGCGACGATCCTTGCTGTCTTCGCCATAAATCACTCTAGCGGTGCGACGAATCTGCGTGCACGCACGTATATACACGCACGCACGCACGTACGCACAACTCGACCCACGATGACTGTTAAAATGGAGATTCGCGAAAAACAAATAATCCGGTCCCGAGTTAACGAGATCTGGATTCTGTCTCGTGATTTTCTTGCGTAACCGGTGTTAGTTCTCATCACTGTCTTCGGTCGAACTCTTCTCGTCGTCGTCGCCTTCCTCCTTGTCTTTATCTTCTTCTGCTTCTCCGGCCGGTCCGACCTCAATCGGTTCCACTACGAGCTGCACGTTCCTGCTTCGTCGCGAGAGATTCACTTTCAGGGACGGCTGACTCATACAGCTTCTTTGACCATCTTTAAGCCGCATTCACCTCATACAAGTTACAAATTATCGCGCCCGTCGTCGAGAAAAAATGTCGTCGCGTTTAACGAATGCCTGTCAGCGGGATTCTCGACAAACAATGGGGCCCCGTGGTTTTGAAAACCGTAAGTCTGGATGTGTCGTAAAAGCCTGGCTGCAACACAATGCGCTCGCAATTCGAAATTGCATTTTTCTTTCGACGCAGACGCTGCGTCCTACGTTCTTACAGAATAGCATGTTTCGTAAATATTTGCTCACTGTTGTTAATATCGATGTTGGTACCCCAATGGTAGTTTAATCTTGACCTATTAAGAAATTTTGCGGAAATGATATACGATTAGATGCAGATTTTGGTATCCAGCGGTCGTTTGAATGTAAAAATCACGTAACACTTAATGCTCGCATGGTATATATGAGGTGTGTTCAGAAAATAACGGGAATTTTCATTTTTTGAAAAAAATATTTATTTATTCGTCTACATTAATGTTGTCGCCTTCAAAATAGTCCCCATTAGATATTATGCACTTGTGCCAGCGCTTCTTCCAATCCTCGAAACACTTCTCAAACTCGATCTTTGGGATAGCCTTTAGCTCTTTCAGCGATGCGTTTTTAATGCCATCTATGCTTGTAAAACGACGGCCCTTTAAGGTTCTCTTTATTTTTGGAAATAGGAAAAAATCACACGGAGTCATGTCTGGCGAATATGGAGGCTGGGGCATCGTTACAGTATTGTTTTTGGCCAAAAATTCACGAACAAGCACGAACAAATTTTGCTGCCACGCGTTTCATACCCAAAACATTCGAAAAAATTTCATGGCATTAGCCAATCGATATGCCAACATCATCAGCGACTTCTCTGATTGTGATTCGGCGATCGTTCATAACCATTTTTTTCACTTTTTCCACGTTTTCATCGGTTGTTGATGTGCTGGGGCGTCCGGGGCGTTCGTCATCTTCAACGTCTTCACGGCCATCTTGGAAACGCTTATACCACTCGTAAACTCTTGTTTTACTCATAGCAGACTCACCATAGGCCTTTGTTAACATTTCACACACTTTGTTACACTTTATTTCATTTTTTACGCAAAATTTGATACAAATTCTTTGATCCATTTCTTTTAACAAACGAAAATCGTCGAGCTCATAAAAACATGTCTAACCTTAGCGGCTGCCACAGACAAAGTAAACAATGAATACAGCTGAAAATTTTATCATACTTCAGGAGCATGTATACCAACATAATAAAAAAAGTTTGACGATCGGACTCTCCAAACCCGCGAAATTAAAAAATTCCCGTTATTTTATGAACACAGTTCGTATATATAATCATGTATGTCCACAACGAAAAAATACTGTTGTTTACAAATTATATTCAAATATAATCGAAGAAAATGTTTCTGGCTACTTGTAATTCTGACAGCACATGATATCGACATTTAATTTAATAATATAACATTATTGTTTTCATATAGACCTAAATGATCATATATGTAACCACATATATGGGCAAAATTCATATATGATTTTATATAATTATATATAATCATATATAATCATTTTTTCCCGGGTTTTTACACGGCAAAATTATATTATTTCGATGATTATTGCTCGATACAGTAGAAATGAAATCGAATTTTTCCAGGGAAAGATTTCTTAGTCGAAAGCAACGAAATAAATAAGGGCTCACATATACATTGAATCGAAGAGACAGTTATTATCGGAAATGTGTACGAAATGAATCTCGCGTCCAAATCGCTGACATTTTGCCGTAATGTTACCCTCTTTCCAATAAACTTTACTTATATTATGATAATTGATTCCAGTGTCAATCTCAAATACTCGCTTTCGTCATGAAAGCCGAGGTCGGGCGAAATCAGTTTCAAAGCCACTTCGATTCATCAGACCAGTTTCTTTGATCGCCCTCGACAACCCACTCATTTTGCACGAATTACGTATCGCCAGACAATCGCCCAGGAAAAAAAGATCATATATGAAATTTTCGCATATATGACTATATGTAGTTATACATGTCCACAACGAAAAATACTGTTGTTTGCAAATTATATATAGATCGAATCGAAATAAATACTTCCGGCTACTTATGTTTCTAACAGTACATGATATCGACGTTTAATTAAATGGCATGACATCTTTTTTTTCGTATAGACATATATGACCATATATGTAACCACATATATGGGCAAAATTTATATATGATTTTATATAATTATATATAATCATATATAATCATTTTTCCCAGGCGGCCCGAACGTGGGCGATATGCCACGTTCCGGCGCGCTGGACCAATTGCGTACATGAAAGAAAAATGAAAATTGATCGTACGTCGACTACGCCGGTTGTCGGCCGCGCGGTGAAAAATAATTAATTATCGGGCGAAATCGTATGCGTTACACGATACCGGAACGTGTAACGTTTAATCACAATCTATCTTAGATCGGCATGAATGATGTATTTTTTCTCCATTTTTCGGGAATGGTTACACCGCGGGCTTAAAAACTTTCTTTGCAACTTTTTATCTTGTTTGATATATTGACCTCCTCTTGTTTCTGTACAAAATAAACGAACTCGCGTTCGTGATCAAATTCGATAGTGGTAAAAGATGATTCCTCGTGGTTTTCAATTTTCATTTTTCATCCTCGAGACGCTCCCTCGCGATGCTCGGTTCTCTCTCTCTCTCTCTTGCACGCGCGCGCGCGCGCGCCCCTCCCTCCTGCCATCACGAGCAGTCAATATTCGAGTTTGGATAAACGACACCATTAGATACGCCAAGAGCTGCTGGTACATACATACCCATCCACCGCAATGTAAAATCGGCCGCTATGTGCGCGCGATGTGATCCATGATGATGACAGCGTGTGATGCGCTCGCTCTGTATTTACGCATCTGACGCTAGAGCGTTTAAACTAACACAATAGTGTCCGCCGCGTTATTATTGTCGCGACAATGAGACCATGCGATTATCGGCAGCCAGCGAAAAAAACTCACGCAAGAAGAGTTCGACTGAAATTGTATCGCTTGTTGAAAAGTTATGAAACACATTGCGAGTAACACACAACGAATGAATTATCTTAATTTAAATTTAACTAATTATGCTATCATTCCCACATCACTTTGAACTAGGCAACTTGACGCGTTTCTTTTCGTCTTTCTTTGTTTCCTAGTGGTTTCCCCAATATGCCTAATCCACTTTAATTATTTAAAGTAGAATATAAAGATTTTTTGCATGTAAAACTCATGACGCCCGCTGAGATTGCGCAAGAAATTGACAAAAATATAAACATGAAAAAAGCACCAGGAATTGATAAAATACCACCTAGAGTGTTCAAAGAATTATCAAAAAAGACGGTTGTGTTCATCATGTATATCTTTAATGCTTGCATTAGATTGGAATATGTTCCTGGTAATTCTAAAACAATGCAGGTTATTATGATAAATAAACCCGACAAATCTGTCGAAGAAGTAACATCATACAGACCAATTTCGCTGCTTCCGATAATATCAAAGCTATTTGGAAAATTACTCCTCAAATGACTTAAGCCATTGTTAAAAATACCAAATCATCAATTTAGATTCCGTAATCAGCACTCAACTATTACCTAAACTCGACCAAATACATAGGGTAATTTCAATAATTGAGAAAGCTTTCGAGGAAGGAATGTACTGCTCAACGGTATTTTTGGATGTTGCGCAGGCATTCAATAGAATATGGCATAAGGGACTTATGTTTAAGCTGAGTAAGATGCTACCAAGAAATTATTGCAAAATACTGGAGTCATATCTTTCAGAACGTAAGTTCGGAATAAAGTATGGGAAAGCTAAATCTACATTCTATCCAATAAGAGCGGGAGTTCCGTAAGGTAGCATCCTAGGGCCAATCTTATATCTGATATTTACCACGGTATATATCGCGATAATATATCGCAGATAAAAGAAACTATCAAAAAAAACTATCATAGTACCATTTTCGCTGATGACAGCTTCGAAATGATATACCAACTTTCCAAATATCCCTAGTAGATTTGTAAAACGCAACGAAAACGATGAAAAATGAATTGTTTTCAACAATGTGGAACGAAAAAGGTTCTGAGAAAAACGAAATGAACCACCGTTAATCATTCCAAAAGCTAATCTGCTTCCGAAGAAGATAATGCTGTGGATCTGATGAGATTGGAAGGGCATCATATATTATCCTTCCGCACAACCAGATATTGAATTCAGATAAGTATTGTTCCCAATTAGGCCGATTGAAAGCAGCAATCGATGAAAAGCGTCCGGACAATCAGGAAGGTGTCGTTTTCTATCAAGACAACGCCAAACTTCAGACTCCTTGCAGACTCGACAAAAATTGATGTAACTTAGCTGGGATGTCCTGCCTCACCCGCTACACTTATCTGACATTACACTTTTGGATACCTCTTATTCCAGTCTCAAAATTCTCTTAATAAGAAGAACTTCAATTCTTTGGAAGCCTGTAAAAATCACCTGGGCCAATTCATCACCCAGAAAGATGCTAACTTGTAGGAAGATGGAATCATGAAGCTATTTTAAAGATGGCAAAACGTAGTGGATCAAAACGGCACGTACATGGTGTGTCCCAAAAATCCCGGAACTTTTTCGTACCGACGGTACATATCGCGCCATCTGTCGCATCGATAGTGGACTATGTTCGTAGAAGCTTTGTTTATATGTACAACGTCAAACTTGTTCGTTCATTTGGTTCACTAGTACCTCGAAAAAACCGATTGCGTGTTTTTCACCCTCGTCATAAAATGTCAATCGAGAAAAGAGCGAACATTAAATTTTATGTAAAGTTGGGAAAAACGTTCACCCAGACTTTGGAATTATTGCGGGAGGCTTATGGGGATGAAGTCTCATCGAAAGTAAGTGTTCACGTGTGGTTCGACCGGTTTAAGAAGGGACGTGAATCGCGGGAGGATGACGAGCGCAGCGGGAGGCCATCAACGAGCCGAATTGACGAAAACGTTGAGATAATTCGGGAGCTACTGAATGGAGATCGCTATCTATCTGTCAGATTGATTGAAGATGCCACTGGGATCAGTAAAATGAGAAATAATCGATAGAACGTTTCTTCTATTAATTCCCGCGATATTTCCGTTTGACAAAAATGTCTGTTGAAATTTTAAATAAGCATGAAAAAAATGGAATGTGCAAGCTTCAAATTGACAGCTTCAGATTGAATTTTTGATAAGGATAGAAAGAAAGAGGGGGAGAGAGAGAAAGAGAGAGTTCGATTTCCCGAAGGTAAAGTATTAGTATTTTATACACATTTTATATTACGTCCAATATATTATATATTCATAGATAACAGAAAAATATATGTGACGAACGTATTAATAGTAGGTTATAAGAAAAGGCAATTACATAGCCTTCTAGGTGAGACGACGATGAGATATACTTACTTAATATCCATTTGCGATACTGTCTCGCCGATATATTTATATAAGTACTACCGAGCTATTGCGGATCAATATTGTTAATGCACACGATGATTGGCGGGCTGAAATATCTTGGATATTTCACTTTCGCAAGTAATTTGCGGCTTCATCTAAGTTGCGCCACGCGAGATACGCGCGTCGCCGCAAAAATAATTAGTTGACCGGCTAGAGTAATAAATTTCACGCTTTTACGTTGGCGAGATGAAAAGCAATGCGCCACTACTATCTATACGAACGTTCTGCGTTTGCTTAAATGGCCATCTGAACGAATGGCGCGGATTTTATTTCGAGTTTATGTAAGTTATTATCTCGAAATGAATTACAGCTCAAGTACAAAAGGCGGGTGTACAAGATGTTGCATTTGGATGAAAAGCAGCTCAAGGCTATGCACACCAGGACGAATTTACGAAGGTTACTGGATTATGTGGCGAGCAGTCAGGTCGAGAAGATCGCGAAGATGTGCAGCAAGGGGTTGGATCCTAATTTCCATTGTCAAGAGACCGGAGGTAACTGCTATGTATATACAGAAAGGAAATCTGGTTACATTAATCATCTGGTTAAATTAAAGAAAGAGAACAACCAGATGCGTTCTGGTTGAAGGGAGCAAAATTTCTGGTTTTTATGGCTCAAATGTGGTTCTTACTATGACCGACAATTTTATTACTTTCGATTAAAATACATCTAGTTGTTTCCTTTCTGGATAATTTAACTAAACTTTTTTGCATGTACATATTCGGTCATGTTGGAAAAAATTTACATACACAGTTCTCTTTAAATCTCTCCGAACGGAATATCACTAAAAACAGGTGAAAAATGGCAGTAATTTCACTCTAAGCGATAATGAAAATATTGTCACTCAAAATCGCAAAAATGAATGTTTTACCCGAACTTATAGTGAATTTTAACTCAACACGAGTGAATATTTCAATAGAGTGAATTTGATTCCATGACAGCCCACAGTGAGAAACCCATTTAGTTGAATCAACTAAATTCTTGTTTGATGACTATGGGCAAACAAATTTTTTAGTTATTAAAACCAAGGTTTAGTTCTCTGAACCAAAAGCTTGGTTCTTTGAAACCTTTGAAACTTCAGAGAACCAACCCTTCGGTTTAGACAACCATACTTTGGTTCTTACAATCAAAAAATTTGTTTGCCCATAGTCAAACAAGAATTTAGTTAATTCAACTAAATGAGTTTCTCAATGCGTATGACACAGAGGCTTGTAGTAACATTGCTGCAACGCTGTAACATTGTATATTGCAGTGCAATATTGCAAAGACATTGCAAAAATATTATTTTGCAATATCACTTCAATAATGTTGTAGCAATATTTCAAAATATTGTTAAAGTGGCATGATATTGTAATTTGTGATCGGTGCATATATTACGTTATGTTTTAATATTCCCTATTAATACCGAAAATTTATAGTTAATATTACGTACATTGAATTGGATCAATTATCCAATTATAATTATCAATTACATTCCAAACTGCATTAAAAAAGAGTGTTCAAGCTATTTTGAAATTCAAAATATGTAATGTAAATTATCAATTTACAATATTAAGACTAAACATTGAAAAACCTATACATATAACAAATTTGATGTATTATTTATTCATCTCACATACGCATATTACTATAAATAAATATATATGTATTATAATTCAAACTATTATATGTATGATTAAAATACCACACACACACACACACCCACACGTGTGCGCGCACACACAGATTCATTTCTAACATAATACTTATAGTACAACATGTAGGTCGATATAATAACTTTCAATCACGAAATTGTACGATTCTAAAACTTCCGTTAACAAATCCATGCGTTTTAGAATGGTTTAACTTTTTATATCGAGGCTATTATGTCAACACATATATTACGTGGTAAACTTAATTCCTGCCGCGCATTACTAGAAAGTGCCGGCTCCAACGCTGGCAAGTTTCAACGGTGAAGTCGCATGTTTTGTAGTTTAGACATTGCTGAAAGCGATTCAGTCCTCACAGGTTAGATTTCTCGACGCCAAAGAGATTTTCAAATCGATTGAAAATGAAGCGCGATAAGCTGTTTTTCTGACATGTGCTTCTTCACTTCGACCTCAAGAAAACCGCAGTTGAAATACGTCACTTATTATCCGAAGTGTATGGTGATGAAATTCCATCGGAAAGAACATGTAAAGTTTGATTTGAACGCTTTCGAAACAGTGATTTTGATGTGAGAGTCAAAGAACGTCCTGGACAGCCGAAAAAATATGAAGATATCGAGGCGCAAGAATTGCTCAATGAGAATACAGCTCAAACGCTTTTAGAATTGTCGAAAGCATTAATGTTATTGCATAAATGTGATTGCAATGGCCATTTCAAAACGCTTGCATGTCATGAGAAAAATTCATAAGAAAAAGAGATAGCTATCACATGAGTTGTCAGAAATTGCCATTTTAAATCGTTTGTCTATCGCGATTTCTTTGCTTGCCAGGCAAAGAAAAAAGAGTTTTTTGTGGCGTATGACCGGAAAAATAGATTTATTTTGATAACCCCAAGCGGAGGAAATCATAGGTGAACCCTGGCCAACCAACCACTTCAACGTCAAAGAGTTATTATTCATGGGCATAAAACCTTATTCTGCATTTAGTGGGACCAAGACGGTGTATTATATTACGAGCTCTTGTGCCCAAATGAAATCGTTACAGCTGATCGCTACCAACAGCAATTATGCCGATTGTGTGACGAGTTGGCGCAAAAAAGTTTATTCGTAGCCAACAATCGAGGCAAAGTCATTCTTTTGAATGATAACGCTCGACCGCATGTTGCGAAAAGCGTGAAGCAGACACTTCTACTTGCTTGAATGGAAGTTCTCCCGCATCCAGCATACTTTCCAGACAGCACCGTCGGATTACCATCTTTTCCAGTCGATGCAACATGCACTTACGGACACACACTTCTCCAGTTACGAAGAAGTTCAAAAATGGGTGGATGAATGGATCGCCTCGAAAGACGTTCTACTGTCATGCGGTTGCCCTGTTGCCGGATTAATGAGAAAAAGTAGTAGAAAATGGAGGAAATTACTTTGATTAAGGTATTCATTCATCTTCCCTTCAAAATAAATCCATTTTGGAGACGAGAAAACTGCAGGAATTAAATTTATCTCCTAATATATACACAAAGTATTTAATTTTATTTTTGAATTAACGCTTCAAGGATTTCCGATGTTTCATAAATATTTCAGTTCACTTCTTCAGAATGAGGAATAACTCGAGATCAACTTGCAATCTCGGGTCGCACCTCATTTTGAAGAAATTAACTTAAGTGTTCAAGAAATGTCGGAAATAAATCCATGAACCTATTTCAAAAACCAAATTCAATATTTATTCACACCGCTGAAGCCTAAAAAATCACACAAAATATTATTACATATATATTATATATTATATTGTAATATTTCTACAATGTTACGTTGCAATATTTCTATGAGCGGACATTTGCTGTTGTTGCAATGTCATAGCAACGTTGTAGCAAAATTTCATAATGTTCCTGCAATATTGCAATCTTACAGGAAAATATTGCTGCAATGTGTCCGCAATCTTGTGCTGTATGGGAGTGATATACGTCAGATTCACTCTTCAGATTTACTCTTCAGTTTGAAGTGAAAACATTCATTCAACAGTTCCAAGTGGAGAATTCGTGGATACGAGTGAAAAATAACTTGAATCCGAATGATTCAGTTGTCACTCTACGTTTCGAGTGAAACTTCACTCGAAGAAATTTAAAGAGTCACAGACGATCAATCGCAATTTTTACCAATCAGCCCGTTATGTTCCACAATGTGAAAATTGTTATAAAGCTTATACAATTTTACTCAATTCAAGTATCAATATCTCAAGATTTAATTTTGATAGTGTATTGTCATACGCAAGTGACGCAAAATTAAAAAATGTTTCCCATTTTTATGTCCACGAAACGTAACGAGTTATTATTCAAAGCGGTTACCATTAAATTCGGTCTTTTTATTTGCAATTTTAGAGACACCGTTGACTTTGGCGACGACTTTAAAAAAACCGTCAAAGGTTATAATTGCATTGGTTAACGGCGGCGCTCTGCTAGATTATCGAACGAAAGAGGGCCTGACGGCGATGCACCGCGCTGTCGAAAGGAACAGTTTGGAGGCGGTGAAAACGCTTCTAGAACTGGGCGCCAGTCCGAATTACAAAGATACAAAGGGCCTTACACCGCTTTATTACAGCGTTACTTGTAAGACCGATCCGATGCTCTGCGAAACGTTGCTTCACGATCACGCGACGATAGGAGCACAGGATCTCCAGGGCTGGCAGGAAGTTCATCAGGTTTCGCTCGTTTCCTTTCATTATTTACTTTCAATAAGAAACTGATGTCGAAATAACGATGAAGAATGAATAGCGGCGAGAGCCTTTCCGTGCCGACATTCTTTTCATATGAGTCAATAGGTTTCGATGAAATCTAATTGTATACTACTTATCTCCTTATCACTTATTAATAAAATTCAAGCACTGTATGTCACTTTGTCACTTGTGACTAATGTCTTCTCGTAATGTATATCAAATCAATTTTTATTAATTTTTGATAATAAATTAATGAAAAGTTATAAATTGATAAAAGTTAAAATTAAATAAAGTAAATTAATGAAAGTTATACATGCATTTTAATCAGAACTCTTATGGTTTTTTTCAAGTCTCGTGGCTTCCCTCAAAAAATAAATCCTCGCCTGTGTTGTAATTTCATTCATGGACTTTTACGCGCACGCATGCGCGCATGCGTATATGCACGGAAAGGAATACTCGCATCAGCGCATCGCGATATACGCAAGAGATCGCGAAGAAAAATGCAATTAACCCGGGAATAGTCACTTGGAGTCATTTCAAACCCCAACATTCAGAAAATGAAGCTCACATCGTGGTGAGTTTTTTTTTTTTTACTAGTTGGGAACCCATATTTACCTTTCATTTAAACATTTAGAGACCTAACCTGCAACCTGTGCAACAAAAATTGACTATGACCCATCTTATTCATAATATACATTTGTAAAACTTCCTTGGGATACAAAACGACTCCAGGTGGTCGTTTACGTTACAAAATTAATCAAGCATGGTAAAAATTCATATTTTGTATACAAGGTAATAATAAGTTTGAATGAGGTTATATATATCTATACTCAATAAATACCAAGCAACATTTACATTACATTTAATACTGACTAGTAGAAATGTCCAGAAAAATAAGCAGAAATGCAATTATTATATATTTAACATTTATATTTATTATTTAAAATTAACATATAAAGTTAATATTAACATTTATTATAAATGAAATGAAGATTTTAAACTATATTTCAATGTTAAATATCTATATCCTTAAAAATTTATAGTGTTTTGTTTAGAAATCTTTTTTATGTTATGCATTTATATAACATAATAAATAAATATAAAAATTAATCATTTTTCACATTCCTGAATCAATATTACTGTAATTCTGTATCGCGATTTAGCCTTACTTCAATTCTTATAAAATGAATGCTATTTAAATATTTCCAATTGTATTGAATAATTATTCTTTTCGAACCTTTAAATATGTTATCCTATCGAAAACAAGTCATAAAAAAAATTTTTTTTTTAGATTGATATCTTCATTTATTAAAAATACTGTCACAAAATATTTGATATATTTATTTTCCGTTTCTTATATCTTTTAGTTTCTCCTCATTTGTTTTCAAAAAGTAGCGAGAAAAATCTATACCTACAACTCCAAATAATAATAAATAATCGAGCAATTGATAATATGCTATATTTTGTTAATAATATGTGATATTTTAATTAGGGTCTAAAATGACCCCAGGTGATCGTTTACGTGAAAGGAAAAGTAAGGTGACTACTCCCGAGTTAATTCCTTCGAACAATTTCCGCGCTTAATACACACGCGGTCGTCCGCAGGCATGTCGCAACAATCTGGTGCAGCATCTGGACCACCTGCTTTTCTACGGCGCTGACATGAACGCGCGCAACGCATCCGGTAACACGCCGTTGCACGTGTGTGCGGTGAATAACACTGACGCCTCGTGCATACGTCAGCTACTCTTCAGGGGCGCGCAGAAGGATAGCCTGAACTACGCGAACCAAACGCCGTACCAAGTTGCCGTAATCGCAGGCAACATGGAGCTCGCCGAAGTTATCAAGAACTATCAGCCAGAGGAAGTCGGTGAGTTATGGACGTCACAAGATGTCAAAAATGTCGGGCTCTTGCTCGGCGAAAGCGGGAAGGGGAGAGAGGAGAGGGAAGCGCGCGGGAGTGCTGCGCGAGAAGGGAGACTCGCTCGAGGAGAGGTCGAGGTATGATGCTGCAAGAACAAACGACAGACGTTGGCGATCTTCTTCGTCTACCTTCTCCAGCGCATTCTTACTCATTCTCTCTCTCTCTCCCTCTCTCTCTCTCTCCCATCTCCGGACATTGTTCCGTCCGTTCTCGCGAATCTCCGCGCGCAACGACGGTAACCAATATATACCTTTCTTCCGAAATCATAAATGGAACATACTGTATTTGCTAGAAGACCAATAATCGTAATTTTATTTACTAAGATTTTCTCATATTTATTCGCCACACCCGCGCGACCTCGTCGGCATAATTAGGTTCAAATCCCTCGTTTACGAACGTGCTTTTATTAGATTAGCCCGAAACTCTCTCTCTCTCTCTCTCTCTCTCTCTCTCTCTCTCTCTCTCTCTCTCTTTATCAATACTACGACATTGAAGTTCAATCGCAACAACCTGATACGACGCGGGTTTCGAAGGCTTTCCTATAATTCGAGATCGTATCGCGAACGTGGAACAACTCATCGTGGGATAACTCATTGAAGGCTTTTAAATGTCAACTATGACGAGTGTTATCGCCGATATCGTATATATGTTCCATTGCTTAATGAAGATTACCCGCGATTGTTTGATCGGAAAAGCAAAAAGAATGACGCAGCCGTGATGACGTAACGGAGATCGCGACAACCGGCGCGGTTATCTGATAATGAAATCGTGATCTACTGATATACTGCGCAAACATTTATTTATATGGCATGATTAGCTGAGCAAGGCATGAGGCATGTGCACTTTACTTTTCTCCTGTGAGTAGACGTAGACGTTAGCGGGTAGCGGGTTCCGATTGTCGTGTGGTAACTACTTAGAGGAGGTGAACCTCGGGAACTGTATGTGTACGAGACCCGGTATATATTGTGAGTGTCACTCATACGTATCGTGAATGTGATTCCATGTATCCTGTGTCTATGTATGTATGCTGTGTGACGAGTACGTAAAGATTACAATATTGTCATGGGATTTTTGGTGGTGATGGTCGTGTATGGCGTCGATTTGTGAATAACGAGGAGAAGTAACAATACAACCCTTCGATAGATTGCTTTCCAGTAACTAATGGTACCGTATCTTTGGATCACTGTCGAATGGATCGGTGCTGCTGATAATGAGATGTCGCGAGGTCGTGTGTTATGTCACTACGGAAAATTGAATTTCGACAAATGTAATATTTGCAAATGAATAAACTTTGAATCTTTTAAAAATCTGGTACCATGAAATCTCGGATTTCAGAAACTTCTATGTTAAAAAAAGCAACTTACATTATATTGTGTTATATTATACATTTAATTTTCTAATTCACATATTAAATTCAATAATGAAAAAGAATCAACCCTTGGTATTTCTTCCCGATAGGAAAATTTCATTTCGCGATGAGCGTATCTATAATTTAAACGAATGCAAAAAAATAACTTTCGCGATACTGAACACACCTGTACATGTGATCGTTACGCGTCGCGTGATCATTTTATCTGGCAGCATTGAATTTGCAAGAATGTCTTGATTAGTAATGTTTGGTAGTTCGAAATACGTTGTGAATCCACGTGGCCTTGCGGGTCGTCGGCATCCCTGGAGACTAGAAACATGAAGAGACACGTTTTCCGTAAAACCCGACGACCCGACGGCGACGTCAATCGTATGATGCACATGACGTATTCCGGCGAGACTTACTACTACCCGTAATCTCGAGCACATTGTATCGCACAAAATGGATACAACGCAACGGGGATGGAGTCCGTTATCCTTGCTTTCCACTGCTTTCCTGTCTATACAGAGTGTCCCAGACGATTGGTGTAAGACATGGCGTTGCTCTCGACGAGAAAAAGCTACACCCTTTACTACGATATCAAGCATCTTGTCTTAATGTTTGATATCTCGCTGATTAAATATCAAATTAAAATTCCATTAAAGTGAAGCCTACTTCAAACGTAATGACCGTAAAGTATTTCAATATTTATTTTCGTCTTCAGGATTAACGCTTGCGGGCTTTTTATTGCCAGCTGTTTTGCAGTTCGAAGACCGCGATTTCTTCTATTAACGTAACTCGAAGAACAACGCCACGAATTTTCACCTTCTGTCGGTTTCGTCATATCTTGTACTTGAAACGACGAAGAGCAGTTTCTGATTGTCCGAGATTGCCGATGGGGAAGGCAGCCAATAACCATCGTCGTTGCTATCGTGAAGTAACATTAAACGTGGCGCGTGGTGTGCGTGCGTGCGGGCGTGCTTGTGTGCGACGGCGACCGCTTGTAAATCCGCTTTGCAAAAATCTCGTGCAACAATCGTCCGTGACACGAAGATCGATCGTGAAACGAAACTTTGGTCCCGAACGAATTCTTCGCTTGAACGCGATGTGTGATGTTACGCGCGACTCACACGCTCGTTCATCGTTGAAACGAATAATAATGTACGAATGTCGACGCGACATTTAACACGTGGCGATTAAATGATTTCTTCGATATCTGTTTCGGTCACGAAACAACAACCCCCTGACGACGCGTAATACGTAAGAAAAGGAATCTTTCGGTACATGTGATTATCTATAACTCTAGATGGTATAAGCGGTTTATTTCTTGTCTTTATCCTCATAACTTTACGGAACCTGCCGACTTACGAACAGGAGATTCCATCAACTTCATTGAGATTATGCGGAATTCCAAATTTACGCGGAACTACGCAGAACGTATAGCGATCGACGTGTTTGGTGAATAGAGCGAAAACTGTTCTCCCTGAAAAGCGAAAGGATCTTCTTATCTAAAATATGGATCCAATTTTTCTTTAATAAAATATCTCGGTAACTTTTCGGTGAAACCTTGAATTCAAAATTCTATCAAAATAAACGGACAAGAAGTCAATTAAAAGATACTTTGTTGAATTTGAAAAACCCTGTCTTCGTCTTTAAAACGCTTCCCTATCAATCGACTGCAATTCGAGACAACTTTTCGTCATTTCGTTCTCTTAACCAAAAATTATTCTAATGTTTGATAAGAGAGATATCGCTGCGTGCACCAAATACATCTGTTATTTACCATTCTGTACACAAGTGCTCATATTTTTTCCACAAATTCACATCGTTCAATAAAATATATCGCGTCGATCACTTTGAAAAAAATGTCCGGCTGCTTAGGGTCTGATGTCATTAGCCACCTTGTGTCCTTCTAAATCATGAATCGCGGTTCCGATAGCAAGAACACGTCGCTGAACGTCGTCCTCGCTTGAATCGCCTTGAGGATTCGCGTCAACTGCGTCTCGTCCACGAGAGAAGACGACGAGAGAAATGCGCGTAGTCTCGCGGGCCCCTATTTGTAAGGCTAAGTAATCCTTTCTTTACTTAACCTTGCAACCCTCGATTTTCCAGTACCGTTTAAAGGGCCGCCACGTTACAACCCGAAGCGGCGCTCAGTGGCTTTCGCCGGCGCCTCGATGATGACGACGAGCTGCTCGGCGAATAATCTGGGCACCCTCACCAGGATACCGTCCACCGAACAGCACGCCGCGGCGTCTAACGCCGCCAGCAGTGTCGCTGCTGGTGGTACCCTCACCAGAACCGTCTCGGTGGAACAGTACGCGAGTATCACGAGAGTACAGTTCGCTGAGCAATACGCAGCGGCGAATCTGAACCGAGTACCGTCCACGGAACAACCGTACCATCCACCACTACCTCCATCGTCCGCCAGCGGCGGCACACTCGTCCGAGTCGGGGAGAAGTACGCGCAGCACGGGGTGCTGAGCAGAGCCTCCTCCGGCGAGCGATACGACCCCACCCTGGCCAGAATATCGTCCACTTCCGAGCAATACCCGGCCAATACGCTGACTAGGGTATCGTCCATGGAGCAGTATCCGGTCGTCGCAGCGGGCCTGAGCAGAGTACCGTCCACCGAACAATATCCCTCCAATGTTGCGAGTGTCGAGTCAGCCAGCGCGAGCCACCATCACGGAAGCCTCGGCAGAGTACCGTCCGTAGAGTCGAGCAGTCGAAACGACTTACCGAGAATACCGTCCGAACAAGACGGCCACCGACTGACGTCGGAGTACCAGAGCCCGAACTCCCTGAGAGATCCTAATGCGAGGTAAGCATAAGGCCGTCTTCGCGATCCGCGCCGAATCGCGAGCGAGATTGCCGCCGCTACCGCCGCCGCCACCGCTGATCGCTGGGAGAGAGCGCGGTAAGAAATTCGTGAAAATAGAAAATAGAAAAGGATAAAAAAGAAAAAGAGAGCGGATACTCGTGCGAGATATAGCGGACGACGCTCTTTTTCTCTCTGAGCTGAACGGCAAAGACGATTAGACGTTATTTCGCGTTGAGGCTTCTTCCTCCTCCTCCTCCTCCTCCTCGTCGTCGTCGTCATCGTCGTCGTCGTCGTCGCGAAGAACGACGTTTCAATTCAGTACAATTGCGCTCGCCCCGATGCTTCGCTCCGATCAGGTCGATTCGCGCGCGGTCAATCTCGCCTTGGTTGGCGCGAAGCACGGTTCGATCGCCGGTGTGTCCTAAGAGTTACGCACCATTTCAAGATTACCGACAGCCGCGGAGAATTATCAGAACTTAAGAATGGAGGGCCTGACGAGGCTGCAAGAGCACCGGCTCGAGCTGCAGCACCGCCTCGATATGCACAGAACAATGGAGATGCCGCCGTCGCCATCGCCGAGCAGCAGGAGTTTAGCGCCTTTCAGCTCGGCCAGCTCGAGCTTGTCCGAAGGCAGCAATCAGCCATCCGGCGAGGACTCGGCCAGCATCGTCACAGGTACACTATTCACTTTCTCTATATGTCCCCCCTTGCCCTCTGTGCCCGTGCTTCGATAGTGAGGGGACCAGAAATCGGGAATCCGCTCCTCGATGACTCATCCATAAACTGCGGAAATGAGGGCCGTCTAGAGAGTCAGCTGCCAAAAAAGGTACGAGGAAGCGTAACCTCTTGTCTCTTTATCGAACCTGTCACATTGCTTAGTCGCGTTCGTTGCGAAGAACGCGTCGTCCAAGCGTTGGACAAGTGATTACCAAATGACACCGTCGTTTCACGCACATCATCACCACCAAAAACTGACGAAGCGAAGGTGGTCGAGCGACACTATGAGAGAGAGTTTTCCCGGACATTGGCTTTGATGGTTCGTGCATGCTTCCGTTTTTTTGATGTCCCCGAGGATATATTAGAGAGTTCAAGTTGGCTCCTCCTTGCAAATTGTCGGACTGAACGAGGTCTCGCGCAGGCAGATGAGACACGTTGCATTTAATTTTCTTAGAGACCGTGCCCTTAGGATGCGGACGAATGTGACACGGCTGGCGATTTAAAGCTCTTTTTACCGTCGTGTAGAGCGCGCTTTAGCCACAGAGCCGAGTTGAGTTGATTTTTTTAAGTCGTGAACGTGTTGAGGTTTTGACTTAGCGTTAACAGTCAGTTCTGTTCTCTCTCTCTCTCTCTCTCTCTCTCTCTGCCCCTCTGTCTTTCCTAAAGATTTCGACCTTGCATGGTGTTTACCGCTCAGTAAGACGACGCAGGCCAAACGAAGCATCGTGCTGAGTACCTGACCGTTGTCGATTTCTAGACAAGAGCCTCGGCGACACAGCGTCTGATGTGATCAGCGACAGTTCCGGAGTGGGAACCTCGCAGTCCGACACGACCAATTCGTTATCCATTCCGGGTACGACGGTGGTCTGTGTCGAGAGCTACAACAGCGGCATCACCGGTCATCTGACTATCAATCAAGGCGACATCCTCGAAGGTACACACCACCTAGGCAATCCGAACACACTGTTCCCATATACTCTTGTTTAGCCCCGTTAACGGTGAACGTTGAACGTCGCTCTCGATGTGCTGTGATTTTCTACGTATGTTCCCCGTAATTAACATGATATGTTTAATTAATCGTCGTGTTCCATAATCTGGGACGATGGCCGGCTCTCTCACCTCTGTCTCTCTCGATTTCTGTTTTGTAGGTAACGCCCAATATCTTTCTGATAGCAAGCGTGTTTTTGTTTCTTTATTTTTAACAGTCACCGGTGCTACCGACTGCGGCCTCTTGGAAGGTATCCTCCGTGGACAGGGGACCGGCCTGTTTCCCGCGCATTGCGTTCAAGAGGTCAGGCTGCGTCACACGAATATACCGTTGGGCCCGCAGTCCGCGAGGGACGGACGGAACCGAGTCTTAGGCCGCAGGGAGTCGCAGCATAAATATTTTGCGACCGCGCCTAGATTAAAAAAACCGTAAGTACCGACGATCGACCATGTTAAGAAACGTCACGCTAATGAGAGAGCGATGTAACTCGATTTGATATACGAATCCGCAGTGTCACATCGGAGCCCCGCACTGTCGTTCTACATCGTTCGAGGAAAGGTTTCGGTTTCGTGTTGCGCGGCGCCAAAGCTACCTCGCCGCTGATGGAACTGACGCCATCCGCCAGATACCCAGCGCTACAATATCTGGACGACGTCGATCAAGGGGGTGTGGCGGATTTGGCGGGTCTTCGGAAAGGAGATTTTCTTATTCAGGTGAGTCTCGCACGCATGATTCTCGAGTTAGTCCCGAATAGTGCGCAAAAGATCTTTCATTATTAATTAATCGATATTTCTTCCAAGAAAGTATTCATTACAATATGGCGAAGCACAATTTTGTATTCCACAGTCGAGTTGCATTTTCACGCAAATCTTACAGATTAACGGCGAGGACGTAACGACGGCCTCTCACGAACGCGTGGTCGATTTAATCAGGAAGTCGGGAGAGTTAGTGCGAATGACCGTAGTCTCGCCGATGATCAGCCTTCCAAACTCTCAGTCGGCGGCCGCGTTGCCAACTAGTCAACCCATTCAGAGACAATACGCAACTTTACCGCGCAAGGGTAACAACAACGTGGTGATCGGTGGTACGCTTGGCAGATCTCCAGCTCCCGCACCACCGCGAAGGGATCCAAAGACCACTTTAAGCGTAGGTCGAGCGAGGGCGCGATCGATGGTTGCGGGATTAGGTGAGAAATTAGATCGAGTCTCGCCAAAGAGTGACTGGCATACGAACGATACCGCGCGCATAATATCGTTCTTCATCATTTCCATATTTCCTCGCAGAAGGGGGCGGTGAGAGGGACGACCGTGACGAGATCGCTTCGACAGGCGCGAAGTCGAGCAGTGCGGAATCGATTCACATGCCGCAACAGTCGTCGACCGGATCGAACACTGGGCAAAACACGCCGGTACAACCGCGAACAGCTAGTATCCGGTCGAGGCCAACCTCCAGTAGGATCACCGCCGCGGAACTCGAAGTAACTATCCCTTATGGCCCCTCTGTGCCTTCGGCAGCCCGGTGCTACCATTACCCCCTTGCTCGATCACTAAATCCGTGCGCTCGTTGTATACTATTTGAATGGCATTTGCACGTGACGACTGAGGCTTGAGCTTCGTCCTTAATTTCTCTTCCAGGAACTATTTCAGCGTCAGCAAGGTAGCGCCGGCAGTCAGTACAACTCGTCCATGATGAGCTCTCACTTTCAGACCGTCAGTCAGTCTACCAAGTCGCATCCATCGTCGCCCGCCAAGACTGGCCGGGTGTATGCGAGCGTGGCGGAAATGAAGCGCAAGGGCAAAGTAAGAACATGTGACGTGGCACTCTCAAAGTAACGAGCTCGCGTACTCGCTCACTCTCGTTTACTCTCGATTTCTCGACATGTTCTTAGTGTTCTCCCTCTCTAGTCGATTAAGCCCCCTTGCGAGAGCGAAAGCCGCTCTAGAAAAATGGATGTTAACGTATTTGTTTGTTCGTTTCATTCAGTAGTATTTTATTGAACTCAACCCCCCCTCCCCCTCCTAGGCGGCTATCTTCGGTCATATTTCTTATTCTCCGATATTCATATTTCTCTTTCTCTGCTCGTTTCTCATGTCGTAATTCATTGGTAGTAATCGGTTGACACCGCCGGAGTAAGGATAACCCTTCGTAAGAAAAGCGTCCACCAGCGTCGCCCGGCGTTCGCCCTTTCGGTGAATCTACCTTTCTGGGCAATGGTAACGGTGGTCGTTCTTTTTGCATGTGTGTTATAGTTTGCGCGCAAGCCAGTGCGAGTGCACAACAAGGGGCGTTCCTGGTGCGGGCGAGACGACGAGGACCACTACTTATATTACTGATCGAAAATACTTTGTTTCTAGCTCGTCCGTGGCTTGCATGATTTCAGGTGACTAAGTCATTTGCTAACGAAAAAGAAACGAAAGTGATCTGACGCTCGCGTGAGCGCCAAGTGCCACCTACAGTGTTTCGTGTTCACGCCTTGTATGATTAACAATTGCGCCTTTCTTTGACCTGTCGCGATCATTTAGTTCCTTGTGTCGTTCTTCGGGATCGGTTCTGAGCATGGAAGGCCGACAGTAACGTAACTATTTATTCCTCTTCCTTGTCCCCCGTATATTCCTAAACGTCAACATTGCACTAACATCTTGCTGAGAGGCAGTAACGGTAGTGGATTATCAAACATTAGTCACGTGATAGCTTTGAGTTCACGCTTAGCAGAATCAAACGCTTCGTCCTTGTGTCATATTTTTTTTTTCCAATGTCACCCCCTGTTCTTTCATTGTTCCATCGACCTTTGTCCATCTCACCAACCTTCATCCCAACGTTACAAATCGCAAATCCAATTACAATCTTCACGCTCCGAGTTTTGTCCAATTAGCAAGGCGACGACGCCAGTTCACAAATTGCATCTTATACGAGCCTCTTGTTGTCCTTACGTTTGCAGTCGCACTCCAGAGTACGCTTTTTCGGTGGCTTGGGCGGCGGTTCCGATCTTCACCGAGACTTCCATAGCACGCCTGACCTTAATGTGCAAGTGCAATCGTCGTCCCTCCTGGCTCCGAAGGGACACAGAAGCCAGGAGGACGTGAATGCTTTGAACGGTAGAAACGGGCTACCACCACCGAACCATCCGCCGCCACCTCCGCCGGTCGGGCAGGTTGTCAAAGTGAACGTCGGCGCAAACGTACCGGACGTTGTCACGCCGGCTTCCGTTTACGACAACATGGCACATATTCAGCAAGTCAAAGGTAAATTCGATCGTTCTTCAGCTATCTCGCTCTTCCGATCTGGCTATTTCAATATATCGTCATATCCGGTGCTATTTATAGAACTAGCAGCGGCGACAGTTGAAAGCGGCTACGGTGTGATGTCGAGCTTCCGGCCGTCGAACAGCGCGAAGCTGTACGCCTCACCGGAGGACATGAAAACCGTCGGATACCGTTCACGTAGCCTACCGGCGACTCGCTCGCACATCAGGAAGTCGCACAGCCTCCGCGCACCCAACACGACGTTCAAACCGCCCGGCAGCCAACAAACGTTGAACAACAACAGCTGTGCCAATGGGAACACCAACAGTTCAGCGAACAACCAGTACGCGCAGCCGCTCAAGACTAACAGAAGTCATAGCATAACCGGCATTCGCGAGCGCAAGAAGAAGAGCGTGAGCGCCAGCTCGTCCATCACGAATCTCTCGTCAATCGCGGCTCCCAGCAACAACAACGGCGGGCCCACACCGCCTAGTTCGGCGCCGCCGATACCCGAGCCGGATTACAGTCTCTCGGAGTCAGAGAATGACGACGAAGAGGACGAGGACGAGACAGACGAGGACGGTGAGTCGGAAATCGCGAAAGAATTGGAGAAGGCGGCCGCGCGAGATAAACTGGAAGCGACGCGAGAAACATCGGGTAATTCCAATACATCCGGCTCAAGCTCGTCGGGCAGCGGCTCGTTGCCGCATTCGTTCAGTGTCGAGGAGATTCAGAAAGTGCGCACGCAGCTTAAATCTTCCAAAAGCCATCCGAACGACTTTTTGCTGCAGCAGACGCAACAGTCGCTCACCGAGGACGGAGACAACAGTTCCAGCGGCGTCAGCTCCGATCAAGATGTACCGGTGGGTCCGCCTATGGGTTTCGACGACACCGCCAATCTACGGAATCTCACCAACGAAAGCAACCAGCACCCAGCTGCGACTCTGATGGCCATCGGCTCGGCGGAGAAAGAGAGCGGCAACCCAAAGATTCGGTCAGGCTACGGCAGCAGCGGTCTGTTGACCAGGCACGCGGTCAGCCTGGCCCAGTTACCGCCGCCGATCGAAGCCGACGCCGAAGAGCAGAACAACGATATGTTCGTGCCGCCGCCGCCAGAATTCAACGCCGGCCCGTCCACCGGTGGCCAGGATGAAGTGGTGTTCGCACCGCCGCCGCAGTTTTGTGATAACCGGCAGCAACAGCAGCAGCAGCAGCAACAACAAATGCAGCAACAGCAGACTCCGCAGAATAACGTGAAGATAATCGGCGCGATACCCAAAGTCGTTGGGAACCAAGTGAAGGCATCGGGTGGCGGACGATTGCAGTAAATGAAAAAAGCGGACGCTGATTTCTGCGCAACGCACGCGGATTCATCCGGCGTGATTTCTCGACGAGAGAAGGAGCCGCGAGTCTGTAACATGTAAACGATAAATCACGATTTCAGAGTCAATATATTTAGAGGTTTCCCGCCTTCGGGGTTAGTGATCGTCGGCTTCTCGAACGGTGTTGACGATCGATCCTGCGCGGACAAGGTCGATATTTGGCCACGACGTGCAGATACGCTGTCGCATTTCAAGCAAAACGTGCGGTAGCTTTTGGACAATCTCTCGCCGAGCAAGTCGTATTTTAATCTTCGAGCGTATAGGAATTGTAGCTGAACAACCGAGGAGAGATATATATATATATATATATATGTATGTATATATATATATATATATACATATATATTCAAGCGCGTTTTTACTATTATAAGTCCACGTGTGTGAACGTACGTCCGATTTACGTCTGCACCGCAGTAGAGGGTTGTTTGTAGCGCATCGAGCGCACCACGATCGATCGATTGGTCGATCTTAAGTCGTCCACTTCTTCCTCCCTGTAAGTCGCCAAACAGATCCGCAAGCCGATTCGCTGCGTCGTCAAGAGCGGCCTAAGGCCAAGAGCAAGTGAGTGAGAAAGAAATGAAGAAAGCGGCGAGCAAAAATCAATTATGTCACTGTCTGAATCGGGAAAAGAAATGCGAATAAGAAAGGAAGGGAGTGTAAGAGAGGGGAAGCGAAGGAGAGGGAGAGAGAAAGAGGGAGAGAGAGAAACAACATGTTTGATACGTGTGTGAGTTATAACGCGTGAATGTGCGATGCATATCGGTTGGTTTTTTCACATTTCTATCGAAATATGATGTGCGTTTAATACTTTTACACGACGTCACTCTGCGTATCTGCGCGTAAGTTAATAGTTGAAACTGTTGAATATTACAGTTATTGCGCAATCGCCTTTAAACCGATTTTAAGCAAACATTGCGGCAGTCTCGCACACTCTTGATCCCCATCACCGCCTTTCGTCGGCGAAGCATCAATCGCGACGACTTCGACGATTACGTGAAGATGAGATCACGTTACAGATGAGTTGTTAATCGAACACGTGTTGTTTCCTTTTCGATTAGTGTTCTTCTTCTCACATGTGTCTAGACACTCTGCTCAAACGCCTAATCACAAAGCTCTGCTCGCGAAGTCATTAGAGATTCTTTCTAGTTTGTAACTGCAAATATATTATTAGTATTATTATATTATTATTTTATGATATATTATTATTATTATTATTATTATTATATCTCTCTATATTATATATTATTATAATTATTAAGACTATTATGTATTAGGCCTGTTCTACAATACATCATGTGTCGGCGTCATGTCCAATGAAGAGAACTCTTTCTCGAAAAATTAATTCTTTCATTGGAGCATCGGCTGCGTTCCGACATACGACATATTAAAACAGATCTTACCGTTGTTACGATTATACGGTAACTACGATTATACGGTATTTCACCAACCGAGCTTTCCCTCCTGCGAAGTGTAGTCGTGTTGTACAAAGACGTGCAACACTATACTTGGTTAACGTATTATCGTTACTCCAGCCTGTGTAAAGTAAATCATATTTCTTCCATCCGCGTAATGCTTCCTTGAGCCGGAAGACGTTGAAGTTTCTATAAACTTCCGCGTTCTCGTCGAGTGAGTTCGAAAACGTGTTCACACGCCGTGCTCCTGCATCTATACGCGCTGCTCCTATGAGATCGTCAATCAAAAATCAGTTTCTCAATCGTTCTCACCGATGCACAACGGACCAATATCCACTCGAAGAGCGACAAAAATCTTTTCGTCATAATTGCACTTAAAGCTTAAATACTTCATTCTTTATAAGCATAACAAGATGTTAAATTTCACGAATGATATAAATAAAGTTAATTATAATTGCGAATTTCCAATAATTTATCACTCAATCATTATAGCATGTTTGAAAGGTAGTTTAATTTATGGTTGGTGAATATTATTAATGTGATTATAGTTTAATTTATAGTTGGTAAATATGATTAATGCTGTTAATAATTTGATTAACAAGTCATAATTCTGCTAAGATTGCAATCAGTGTATTATTTATCGATGACATATTTTAGCACATAGTTTCATTATGAAGCCCTTGGTTTAAAGTATATACAATTATGTTATATTATTATATACCAATTATTTTACTAAATAATGATAAAAAATTACCTCAAATTAAAATTTGCAATAAAAGTATGGTTTTGTTTATTTGTTACTAAATAATACTTAATTTTCAATTATGTTTCTATCATACAAAAGTTAACACTTAGTAAAAGTTGTTTTTTATTTCTAAATCCTCATTTAATGACGATTTCAGAATATTATAACAATATTAGTAATGATTGGTAAAAGATTATTATTCTTTTTATCGCTAGGTCCACGTGTTTCCATTATATACAAAGTACTGTACGAAATTTAAAAATCAAAGTATNTTTATATTTGTCCTCCAAAAATTTGGTTTGATTAAAATACAAAGTTAAATATTTATGCAGTGAAATAGTAAATGCATTTAGTTCCTCGGGCATTTTATCTTTGAAAATCCTCAGAGCATTCTTCTTCGTTGATAAACATTTTTGAAATAGTGAAATGAGATAGTTGAAGCCAACTTGCAACGCTTCTTGGATGAATAGAATCCTTTGATTTAAAAATTTCGTACAATTTTTTGCGTGTAATGGAAACATGTGGACCTAAATATTTAAAAAATGTTTTATCAACCTTTACCAATATCGTTATACTATTATGCATTTATAATATATAGGTGTTTTCAAATATATTATAAATGAAGATTTAGAAATATAAAAAAACAACTGTTACTAAGCGTTACCTTTTGATAGAAGCATAATTAAAATTCAAGGTTAGTTACAAATAAATAAAGTTACAAATAAACAAAACACAACACTTTATTGATAATTTTAACTTGGGAAATTTGTTTGTTATATTTAGTAAAATAATTGGATATAACATAATTATACATACCTTGACCTAAGGGCTCCATAATGAAATTATATGGTAAAGCAGATCACCGATTAATAATACAATCGACTGCCATCTTAGTAGAATTATGATTTATTAATGATGTAACTAATGGCATTAATCATGTTATCAACTACAAATTAATCTGTAACTATATTAATAATGTCTATCAACCGCAAATTAGGCTAACTTTTTAACGTGCTACAGTAATTGAATAGTGAATTCCTGGAAATTCGGAACTGTACTTAACTTTGTTCATATCGTTCATGAAGTTTAACATCTTGTTGTGCTTATAAAGAGTCAACTGCTTAAATATTAAATGCGATTACGAAGAAAAGATTTTTGTCGCTCTACGAGTGGATATCGGCACACTGCGATGATCGGAATCGAATTCTCGAACTCCTGCGATGAGTCCGCGAATCAAAATTCCTCAAGTGCAAGTCAATCGACACTACCCGATGTACATACATGCCTGTTATGTCGATAATAAAGCAAACAAAATCGCCGTGCAGATGCAACTGTAACTCATGCCCGAAGAACGTAACGAAGGATCTCACGGCTCTCGGTAACAATGCTACATATTGTAAATATTATGCTATATTGAGTAACGTTGCAAATGTATCCTCGAGTATTCTATATAGGTATGAGCAATCATCATATCTCATTGTTTTACCGCATTCACTATAGTAAACGTAAGCGGTCATTTCTCCTGAAATCATCATCTGCGTCATTTTCTGCGCATCTTCCTGCGGGCCTTCCTGCGGACCTTAAGGAGGAAGATCACATTTTCTGTAATATACATATGTGTGAGCGCACATGAGTTGCGGCATCATTTCTTGAGAAGCAGCGGGAGAAGTCGAGTCAGTACTGTACGCGGAAATACATTCTCAAATGTTCCTCCAATATATTTCGTCGTCGCTTTTTTATATGTATAAGCAATCATCGCGATCCAGTATAGCGTGAATATTGAGGGTCATTCCTTGAATATACAAAATAACGCGTTTAAAATTTGGCAACGTTATTTCAATCATATCTTATTTTGTAAGTTCTTCTTAATATAGATATATCGGCCTCTTTTATATTTTATCTGATTTATTTATGATAATTTAAAAATCTCATTTCCTAGTGATAATAAATTGTATAAATACCTCACTTTCTTTAGCGATAAATAATGAACAAAAAGATAAACGCAATAATTAAATATTCAACGAATATCCTGAGGTATTTGCCGGATATTCACGCCGTATGGGACAATTCACGTTGTTCGTGTAGGATTATTTAGTGCGACCCGCGAATTCAGGTCAGTAAAAAGCAATACACGCGCGCGTGCATCATGACAACGTTCGTAAACAATATGAAAATATGAGATCGGTCGAAGGCGAGGCTTTAAGTTTCCTTTTTCATGCACATGGCACACGCGATCCAGCATATGGCATTCAGTAGCGCACGCACTTCGACCGTGCGCACATTGAATGCGGCAAAGATATTATTACGACATTCCTGCCAAAAGTAATATACATATATGTATATATATATATACATATATGTATATATATATATATATAGATAGTAGTCATAATATATCAAAATTTATAGGAGAGAAAGACAGAGAGAGAGAGCGCGCGCGAGAGAGAGAGAGAGAAAGAGAGAGAGTGTGTGCGTGTGTGTGTGTGTGTGTGTGTGTTCATGCATACGTATGTGTATATGTGAGAGAGAGAGAGAGAGAGAGAGAGAGAAGTTAACGTTGCCTATATTACGTAAGGACACACTTTGTAATCTAGTTGTTCTCTCCCATCCCTGCTCCTTACTTCTCCTCCACACTGTTCGCACGGCTGATAGAGAGATCGGCCATTTCGGACTCTGTCGCGGGCAAGAGCCTCGCGATCCCGGACACATACGAGCGTCCTGATCCTAATGAAAGAGAAGAGCATGGAGCTCGCCGCTCTGTGTGCGTATGCACACGAATCTAACTCTTTCTTGTTAAAAAAAAAAACATACCAGTAAAGTATTTATATATGTATAGTATATGTATATATACAGGCTGTTCTGGCCCGCGTAACGAGAATTAATTGGCTGTGACGGGAAATCCACTCTCATCGAGGAGAAAGAAACACTTTGGCGCTCTCCGTGGCGGAGATACTGTTAAAATGACCGGTGCGCGGATTGCCGGCGACGCGAAGTGATTAAAGCACGTAGCGCAACTTGAAACTTCGCATTTTTTCTCTTTCTTTAACGGTTCCACCGGATAAGTTGATCCTTTCTTGAGAATCACGCACCGGAACTCCCGTTACTGATTAATTCGCGCTTCACGGGCACGTGACGTATATACAGAATATGCTGAGGCAGATGTGTACTAGTAGCAGATACCGATTAGAATCTTCCCTCGGGGCCCACGATTATTCCGCTCCTCATTCATTGTTCGAATTTTCATCTTGATTGTTGAATAAAGTCGTTGACTATCGGTCGATCGGATGCAACCGGATCAGAAAAATAAAAACGTCGCGCCAATATATTTTATATTCTTTGTGTCTAATTTATTGGGAAACCTGAAGAATTCGACAACTCGGCGATCAGTCAGATACCCAATGAGATTTTCCACTCGAGGAAGAAGGGGTTATGTAAATTTCGTGGAGGAACCAGGAACTGTTACTGGTACACGTTGCGCTTCTCAGAATGATATTCGATATATGCTCCGATGTAAGAACGACGAGTACCAAGGAGAGCCATCGAGAGCCGCGACTCGATAAACGTATTGCGATCGACTGAATTTTTCGAATCACTGTTTATTACCTTCTAGCACACCTACGTTTAATCTCTCCTCGCCCCCTCCCTCCCCCTCTTCTCATCCTTGTAATGCCACTCTTTTCTTCATTCACCCTTCGTCATTCTTCATATTTCAGTTATCACTATTATTAATATTATTATCAGGTAATTACTATTAATATTTTGTATTATAGGTATTGTATTGTAAATTGCAAAATACGTGCAATGTTTCGACGATGAATAATAATCGATTATGTTCAACTAAATAGGGGCTACAACTTAATTGTTGTCTCACACAAAAATAAATACCATTTCGTCATTTTCCTAATCCTTAAAATTTTTACGGGGGAGAAAAATAATTTACCAGTTGCGACAAATTTTATGTTTTCGGGAAAAAAATTGTTCATATATAATTGGAGATAATTAAATATAATTATACATAATTGTACACAGAGTGTCTAAGAACCGAATACCCCCGCTACGTGGGAGTGTAGAACTCGTTGAATTGAACAAAAAAGTCATATACTATTTTGCAAATAACACACAAAATTTCGAATTGTCAATGATTAAAAATGGCCGTGTATGGGAGCATCTTCAATTAATAACTTCACAATTTGCGTATTATTTGCAAAATGGTATGAGACTTTGTAACGAGGTGCCTGAGGGCCCTCGTTACCTGGCCAACACCAACATAGGCCGAAAGGCGCGCAACATTGCACGCCGACTACTCGCCGATCACCAGGCGAATAGTACTGTGAAGGCGCCGCGGCGTTTATGCAGTTCCGTTCTCGCGAGAACGATGTTACTGCAAGGCACCCGCGAGTGGTACCGTTGGAGCGCCGCTAGGCGGGCATATGCCCGACCCCACTCGCTCGCCAGCAAGACTGAGGCGCGCGGACTATAAATATGCCGCGCAGCGCACCGATCCGTCAATTATTATCCAGCGAACTCGCAAAAGTAAGCCACACGTGGAACATTGGGCAGGCGACCGGAGATGACGGGGCGGGGGGGGGAGGGAAGAAGCCCAGCCCAGCTCCATCGACGAGTCTCGATCAACTGGTATCGGTGATCGCTTCTTCCCCACCGTTCCTGCACTAGAGTCAACCAACCGGTATTGGTGTGGCCCTCTCCACTAACGAGTCTCGTTCGACCAGCATCGATGATCGCCTCTACCGTTTCAGCAAGAGAGTAAACCGACCGATAACAGCGGTGTCCTCTCTATACCGTCACGGGTATAGTGCACCGAACCTCCGCCAGGCAGCACCAGGGCTAGAGTCTATCCTCACGTGCCAACCCACACACCGACGGCGAAAAAGGCCGATCCCCGATTCTCAACGGGAAAGCCACCGACCGACCGTCCAGCTCCAACGCCAGGCCGACCGGAAGGGACAGGGCCAGGCATCGGCACGCCGAGACACCAGCTAGCGAGGTGCCAACCAGGACTCCCAACCGTCAGGCGCCGAGAACCGTCGAAACAGCATGTAAACGCAACTAGTTCGTAAAAAATCACCGGCTCTTCACCTGGGCGCTTCATCCCCATTGTATATAGCCCCTTCCCCTCGGCGACGAAGTTGTAAATAGTGGTATATAACCACACCTCTAAATATAATGTGGTTACAACCAATGTTCTATCTCTTACTCTCTCTCTCTCTCTACTCTTCCATTCCTCAACCGAACTTTGGGCTCCGACAAGCCTCATCCCGACTACATGGAAAAAGTCACTCCGTTACAACATTTTTGTCCCAAATGGTGCCGAATTTTGTTCCTAATCTACAAAGGAGTCGATAACTTTGAAAGGGGTATTGCAAAGTGTATAAAATTATACTGCTTTGAAAAGCTTTCGAGGTAAGCTACAAGAATATGCAAAAAAAATAGCGGGATCCGTATAAAAAATTTAAAGTGACCTTGCCCTAACCTTGGCGACACCATCCAAGATCAAACTGATAAGATCAGTAAATAGGCCGTTTTAAATCCTACAATTTTGAAACACTTTTCTGTAAAACTTATATTTTTCGAGATTTTTAAGGGTCTTAACTTTTTTGGGACACCCTATATAGGCTAAAATAAGATAAAGATGAACACAACCAGACAGGAGATATTATTTAAATATTACCACTGAAATATATACTACCTGAAATGTTTTCTCTCTTGTAAACTGTGGGATGAGAGAGAGGTCTCCAGTTTCTCTCTCATCTTTATCTAGCTCACAGTGTGATCGAGAGTGGGGAGGATGTGATATAATCCGATCCAAAAGTCAGTCGTATTAGTATTAAAAGAAACAATTCTTAAATAATTCATATCATAAACCAAAGTTTCTATAATTTTGCTATATTTATTTTAAAATTAATAAGTTATATAATGGCGAAATACTGTTACATTTATAAGGAAAAATGGACATCGAATAAAGATATATCATTCTTTAGGTAATCTAATGTTTTGAAATATACTTTGAATTGCTAATCTAGTTGATAGTTTCTTTAAATGTCGAATTTATTAATTCCATATTTTACATTTAGTTTTCCAAAAACAGAAGATATATTAAAAGAATGGTCACATATTATATCTACAGTAAAGCAATATAAATCACATTTGCGAGTGTGCCATGCTCACTTATAAATCGAATTATTATCGGATGAATGATAAACTTATATTAAACAAAAATGCGAATTCAATTATTTTGACATAACCTGTATTGATGGATATACCAGGTGTAGAAGTATGAAACCGGAATTTTTTTGTAAAAATTACACGTCTGTTGTTTGAAAATGATAAAAAATATTTTACTCAAAATAATGTCCATTGCTATTTATACATTTTTCCCACCTCTCCGGCAGTTTATGAATGCCACAACAAAAAAACATTTCTTCTTTTGAAGCGAACCAGCTATCGAGCCATTTTCGTACATTTTCATACGAATTGAAGCGTTGTCAGGGAGAGTGTGTCCCATTGATGCGAATAGATGATAATCGGACGGAGCCAAG
>NW_014556548.1:0-243 GCF_001313825.1 Dinoponera quadriceps
CTGTATTCACCCAAGGTTTCAATAGAGAATCGTTGCCAGACGTTCGCAGTATGCGCGTAATCGCTCTCAGATACCGTATCACCCATCAACGAACTATAAAACGATTCTCGCGGTAGTAAACACGGGTTCTGCAGCTTGTCCACGCAATCAAGGTATTCATATGGAAAAACACCCTTTCGCGTCAATAAATCGAAATTAGATATATTTGAAAATGTGGACTGTAAAATTTTTAATTTTTCTTTG